>NW_028164414.1:0-134086 GCF_964263955.1 Coregonus lavaretus | reverse complement strand
CGACTCATCTCTCGCCTCCTCTAAGATGGTCACTGAGAGCATTATCTTCAACAACCCATGCCCATCAGAGGAGAATGTGAGTATTCAGAAGGAGCTCCCTGCTGATAAAGTTGACATCCTCCATGGTCAACCAGTGGAGGAGTATATTGTCAAAGCTGAGCAATGCATCACTCAGGTCATTCAGGATGCAGCTGTGACATATACTGCTGCGCTGGATAAAACCGACACTTGTGGGAAACTGTCGGAAATCCTATCTGTCCATGTTTCCTCAGAGAATATTGAGGAGGCATCCTCTGATCTCTTTGGTGGAATTATTTCCGACCTGCTTGAGGTATATGAGGTCAATAAGGCCTCCAAGCGTACGAAATCAGGTCGCAAAATGTTCTGGGTGGAAGTGAGTTCAGGTTCCCAGAAGATTTATACCAAAACCCTGGACAAACTAAGGAAGCTGTTCACCTCCCACCATCTCACTGAGGGAAAAAATACTCCTGTGCAAATCGAGCTTTCTGCAACTGGACTACTTGTAACTGAGGCCACTGTACAGGAATCTCCTGTAACTGAGGCCACTTTGGCAGTGTCTCCTGTACAGAAGACAGACAGTAAGACCCCTTCTAAGTCCTCAGCCTCAGCCTACCAGCTCACCCTCGACACCTGCACTAAAGGGGTAATCAAACAGGTGATCTCGGTGCTGAGGGTGGACACTTCAAAGGAAAACTGCTCCGCTTCCGTTGGGGAGAGCACGTCAAATTCATCCTTCGACTTCAACCAGAAGTTGGACTCGATAATTTCGAAATTGGAGGACCTCACCATTTCGAGGGATGTGACGTCAGCCGAGATTGCCACACTCACGCGATCTCTTAGTGCAGCCAGCAGAACCTCTAACATTTCTATCCAGAGCTTTCACAGTGCTGAGTTCCGAGCTAAGGCCAAACACATTGTGAATGAGACCATTCTCAGAGCTGCTAGCAAAGCCAGCCATTCTTTGCTACAGAGCATGCCTAGCACCACCTTCTCACACCATGCGGTTTCTACAGCCGAAGATATAGTAAATATTATCATGCAAGACCTTGAAAGTGTATCCCAGTACACTGTGGACGACGCAGACTCCTTCCCACTAGGAGAGAAAAAGCTGGAGTTCCAGCTCAAACCCAGAGTTGTCTTTGACAACTTATTGGATGCTGCTCAAACCATGTACCACAGAGTAAAGGATAGACTGAACATCTTTTTCTCTTTTCCACCAGTGTCAGTCACCACAGCCAAATATGTGCTGGACTCCACCCCTGTGGAGACACTCAGACGTTCTAAGTCCGCTGACACTGCTCTTGTTGAGGACAGGAGCCGCCCTCCGTCTGTGAGAAGTGAGAAGCCTTTGTCAAAAGTCTGTTTGGCTAAAAGGTCTAAAACCCTTCTGTCTTCGAGTGGCTCTTCAACAGACCACCATGTAATTGACACATGCAGTGAGGATGTCACTCTGCCCACCAGGAGTATGTCAGTTGTGAGCAACAACAGTTTGAAGAGAGCCTCTCCTCTCCACGGCAGTGGATTGAGTGAAAGTTGCAAACCTCTTGTGGCTCTAAAAGACGTAACAGTGGCAGTCAGCCAAGAAGGCTTTAGCAAAACTGCAAAGAAGACGCTCAGCTTGATCCTAAATGTGATCAAGTGTAGAGTGGCCAACTCTGAGAGTTCATCTGTTGGGCAGATTGCAAGTGAGGAGTGTCTGATAGCCACTAACATGTTAGACTCTGTACTGGAGAGCCTTGACCAGTTGCCTGACATGAGCGCTGCCGATGAGATCACAAGGACAGAATCCCATACCTCTATCGCAATGGACGAGACAGGTTCACGGTCAATGCTTGTGAGCCAACAAGAAATAAACATATCTGACACCAATATCATAGTGAAAACTATAATGGACACATTGAAGACGGACGACCCAGAGATGACTTCAGCAGAAGAACATCTGGATAGGCTCCTGTCAGTTGAAGCCCTTCAAGGTGCATCTGGCAACCTGATCGCAAAGGTCCATGGTCTCATTCAGGAGATAACCATAAACCGTCAGCTTCAATCCATGGTTGGCCACAGAAGCCTCTCTCAACCAGCGCTGCCTAAACCAGCCCTGAGGAAGCTGTCAAAGGACGATGCCTCAGAGCTCATTTACAACTTTGCCCAGACTTCTGTTAGGAGACTCCTGGGGCAGTGTATGGGAAGGCCTTTGCCACCATCAGCTGAAATGGTTTTGGATCAGGTCATCAAGTTGATGACAGACGTGGTGATGGACAGCCTGACTTATGTGTCCAAGTCTACAATGGAGGATGGTAAGTGAAAGTACCTCTTTTCATCTGCATAGGACTTAATTGTAACATGATGCTCAATACATTGCGTTTTATGATGTAAAATTCACTGGTTGTGTCCAAAATGGCACCTTCTTCCATATTTAGTGCACTACTTTTGACCAGACCCTATGGGTCCTGGTCAAAAGTAGTGCACTATAAAGTGAAGAGAATGCCATTTGGGATGCAGTGACTGACTTCAATGGCTGCGTCCTCTTCTCCCAGTTATTGTACACAGGTCGGTCACACTAGCGTGCTCTTCTCACTCAGACACCAGCAATGCCACAAGTGACATCACTCATGGTGTTGTAGCTGACCTTAATGCTACTGAGGAATTCCCTGCCAGGAGCCTTAGCCCGGCTGATGTAAAGGCTGACGGCATGGCCCGCCTTCCCTCTGCCAGAGGGGAAGAGACTAAGAAGAACAGGAAGTGGCGTTTCCTACCGAAAATGCATAAGTTTCCAAAGATCATGATTAAGGTAGGGTGCTCTGTGTTTTGAGATTACATCTGTAAGGCAGGGCTGAATTTTACCCTACAGATTCACTACACCCCTATTGTCTCTCAGCATTAGAACAATACTGTTGTCATTGTCTTTAGGAGGTTGAGTGAGGACGCTGTAATGCAATCCTAATACACATGGGAGAGAGTCAATGGCTATGTCCCAAATGGCACCCTATTCCCTATATAGTGCACTACTTTTTACCAGCGCTCTATGGGCCCTTTTCAAAAGTAGTGCCTTACGTAGCGAATAGGGTGCCTTTTGGGATGCACACTCTGTATTTTACACAGGCTCAGTTGTCCTGATGTGTTTTGTCAACAGCTGTTCAAGACAAAAGGGGAACCGAAGAGCCACCCTAAACAGGATGCACTGCCTACCAAACGTCTCAGAGAGACTCATATTTCACAGGGTAAGTGATAAGCATCGATAATGTCATATTGATGTATCACCCTATGACAAGCTTGTTAAAACAGTGACAACAGATACAGGCAGACCGACGGACAGACAGGCAGACGGACAGGCAGGCAGACAGACAGACAGGCAGGCAGGCAGGCAGACGGACAGGCAGACAGACAGACAGACAGACAGACAGACAGACAGACAGACAGACAGACAGACAGACAGACAGACAGACAGACAGGCAGACCGACGGACAGACAGGCAGACGGACAGGCAGGCAGACAGACGGACAGGCAGGCAGGCAGACAGACAGGCAGACGGACAGGCAGGCAGACGGACAGGCAGGCAGACAGACAGACAGGCAGGCAGGCAGGCAGGCAGGCAGGCAGGCAGACGGACAGGCAGGCAGACAGACAGACAGGCAGGCAGGCAGACGGACAGGCAGACAGGCAGACAGACAGACAGGCAGGCAGGCAGGCAGACGGACAGGCAGGCAGGCAGACGGACAGGCAGGCAGACAGACAGACAGGCAGGCAGGCAGACGGACAGGCAGACAGGCAGACAGACAGACAGGCAGGCAGGCAGACGGACAGGCAGACAGGCAGACAGACAGACAGGCAGGCAGGCAGGCAGACGGACAGGCAGGCAGGCAGACGGACAGACACAAACACACACATTCATTTTCTGATTATGAAATGTTCTTATGACAGATGCTGAGTGTGAGGTTCCAGAGGTTCCATCCACTTCCCCTCCCAAGAAGGACCTGACAACCACACCGGCCCCTGCTCCCCAGGAGTCCCAGTCCCGTAAACGCCCACTCATAGTCAGGGTGTTACACGCTCTCTCCAGAGCCATCTCCAAACCATTCAGAGGAGCTTCTGGGAAGAAGAATTAGCCAAATGCCTGATTTTATTAATATTATATTTTAATCAGAGCCTTTATTTAATAAAACATTACTGCATTGATTTCTGTCTATAGTAGTCTTCATGTATGTGCAAGATAACGGTAAAGTACTTCAAACCACATAGTCAAAAGTATTCATAGTGAAGTACCGTTTATGATTATTGATTGTGGAAATACACATAATACAGAAAAGTTGTTGTCACATACAAAGACAGACATAAAGGAGAACTCCGTAGACCAGTCACATTCTCAAGCCATAACTAAATCCATGAATGGATCTCCTATAAGATGACAGGAGAACATTTGTAACACTTTCTATGAATCCAGGCTCTGTCGCAGCCGGCCGCGACCGGGAGACTCATGGGCGGCGCACAATTGGCCCAGCATCGTCCAGGTTAGGGGAGGGAATGGCCGGAAGGGATGTAGCTCAGTTGATAGAGCATGGCGTTTGCAACGCCAGGGGAGTGGGTTCGTTTCCCACGGGGGGCCAGTAAAAAAAAATATATACATATATATATTTATTCACTAACTGTAAGTCGCTCTGGATAAGAGCGTCTGCTAAATGACAAAAAAAAAAAAAAAAAAAAAGCCTATATCTATAATGCATACACTCAAGTCATTTACATTTTACATTTTAGTCATTTAGCAGAAGCTCTTATCCAGAGCGACTTACAGTTAGTGAGTGCATAATTTTAAATTTTTTTCATACTGTCATACACTCATAATGACTTAATTGAGTTAAGTGTTAAGTTAAGTGCAGTTATAAACACATAATGAGGGCTTATTATGTATTTCTTGCAATAAAAAAAGAAAAATGCTACTAGTTTATTAAATATTCATGACTGCTATTGCACGGCTCATGTCCACACTTCTGTACAATAGGGGGCAGTAATGCACCATAACGTTGGATGCCAACTGTCTATAAACCCCACTGAAGAAGAAAAAGCTACTCATGTAATGCATGCTGGAAAGCAGACAAAAACTAATGATTTGCAAGAGATCTAAACACGATTTATAAGCTACTGAACAACAAGTCCAAGAAAGCATTGCTAACCGCGTTTGCACTTTGAACAGATTTCTCGACAATAATAATGGAAGATGTGACTGGGGCTCAGCTCATTGCAGAGGCACTAAAAGCTCAGGTGAAGTGTGTGCAATTTATATAAAACAGTGTTATACTGTGTAACCGTGTTGCTAAGAATATATTAGTCGCTGATCATGTCCTTGGCAGTGAGAATGTAGCACTACGAGTTGTGAAAGTGTGCCATAGGTCATTGCACTGGTATAGCTAACTATTAATATTGTTGTAGAAAAACATTTAGATGTTTATGTGGAATAGCATATGTTAACATAGTGAGTTTTTGTCCTGGGTCCGCCTGGGTCCTGCAGTCGGTGAAAAGCAATTGCACTGCCTGCATCTCAGAACTGCGGCTGCCTTGATCTCATGAGGTTATCGTTGCCCGCGTGTGCATGACGTCAGAGAAAGTCGGGATCAAGTCGGACACAAATCTAACCAGCATGCATTGGGCGGTGATCGCTGGTAATCGATTCTGCGCAGACCTGGCTCATCTCAAATGGGCCTCTTGTCTATGATCTGTCGGCATGGTTATACTGGCCTGTGGCCTTCTTGGAGGCCTTGATGATATCGGAGGGGGGCTCCCATTTGAAGCAGGGCTCCAGATTGGCCATCTTTATGGTCATTATTGAGGACAGGGTGCCATCCAATGCTAGGCTGTTTCTTCTCTTGGTTTTGTTCAGTCCCACAACTGAAAACACCCTCTCAGCATCTGCGTTTGCATGGGGCAACACCAGGACAAGCTTGGCGACGGCAGCAAGCCTCTCGAATTCTTTGGCTCCTGTCACCTATGGAAAATGCACCAAAACACAATGGAAAAACATACCTTGATTTTTTATTGATTAATACTGTGAATATACTGTAGGTTGATCCATTAACAAAGTTCAGATAAAAACATGCATAATTTGAAACATGCATGACACATATATGCATGCAACAATTTTAAGCAACAGATGTAGCCAAGCCACACCTGCCAAAAGAAAAGACAAAAAAGGAAAAAAAAATTACATTATGCTTCCGGGTTGCCATTTCAGCCCAGAAGCTTTCCATTTCAGTTTAGTCCTGCAGGGATATCATTGGCATGGTCTGATAATTTAGAAACTCCTCACCCAGAAGGTCATGCTCCTCTGGCCAATGGTATGGGAGGAGATGGGGAAACCTATTTATGAAAGTAGAGTTACAAGTTGTTACGTTTTAGGTATATAGTCATCAACCAGCAGCAGTTCATACACATCTTTGAGGAGAATAAGAATATCTCATGTGCAGTTTAGGAGTGAACACACCTCATCATAAAACACAGGGTATTTTAGCTAAGATGAAAGACAATAATTAGAGAAAAAAAACGAACCTTTCAACAAAGTACAGGACATCTTCGATGTCACTTTCAGCCCTCTGCCGTACATCTACAAATTGTGCGTGCTTGATCAGTGGCTCTTCCAGTGGCAGCTTCTTAAGTGCATAGTCCACAGCACTTGTTAGGAAACACAACACAGCTTCATGGAATGAATCCACCTGCTGTGGTGTGATGTCACCCTCGTGGAGTAATCTGTTAATTTTAGCCCTGGTTGTGAACCCAATACAGCATATCGGTATAATGTACAAGGCTAAATATCACATATCACAGTGTTTGATCATAATAATAGTCAAATACTAACCTGGTAAATGGTTTGCCTTTTCTTCAAAGGCAATTTCACAAGGCTCCTCATGGCACTGCAGAGCTGCTGGAACCATAAACTTGGAACATAGCTTGCGTACCAATTTCACCATCTATAACAGACATTTACAAAAATAGTAGGTGAAACCTGTTTTAGAGGACCCCTGCAGATATCAGCAAGAAACACAGAATGAAAAAAAACTGCAAAATCCAATCCCACCTCATCATGTAACAAAAATATTGATGACTGCTCTCTCTGAAGCAGCAAGTTGAAAGAAGTGAAAGTTGGTACGGTGGCTTGGAAGAACAGCAGGTACACTTCTGTCATGGGGACAGTGAATGTCTGCACAAGTCTCTTGAACCTGGCCTGATTTTCATCTTGAATCAATCAATAAATAACACAAAACAAGAGGTTGTCATTAATACAAGTATGTGACTAACAATCCATGTAGTTGCTGCTGGTATTTCACAAACTATTTGAGATTTTTCTCATCTGCAAAACATGTGCTTTGTGTATTTTTAAACATCTAATAACATGAACATCTGTATGATTCTAACTTGTCATTATAGGAGTGGAAAAGATGAACCCGCTTACTGTCCGGGTCTTCATGGGCAGCAAAGTTGTCCACCAGTTCTTAAATATGTGCACAACAAGTGGGAGGAGATGTGGGCCAGCAAGTGAGATCTTCGCCAAAATGAACTCCACCATAGAGGAGCATGGCATCCCTTGGGAGAACTGCATTGGTCTCTCAGTTTACAATGCAGCTGTGAACATTGGACCAGTGTCATTCGACCCATCCGTAACAAGGGTATACAGGGCTTTTTTCATCTCCTTCACAAGCTCCTGTGTGAAATATGGTGCGAGTGCTTCATTGGTAATGCAGGATGACTTAGTCCTGGCACACCTGTACTCCTGCGCTGTCTTCGAATCTCCGAAACATTCTTTTAGGAGAGGCCCCAGGTGGTCCGCAAAGGCTAGGGGGACGTTGTGAACTACCAACCCAGCTGTCATTTTGACCTCAGCCCTTGTCTGTAAGAAATTAAAAATTATTAATCCTCCCAAAAGACCATAGTTTATTTAAAATAGACGCCTGCGATAATAGGGCACAGGTAAAAAACACATTCAGCAACTAAGATCTCAAATTAAGAAAACTGGACTGTACTACACTGAAATACAAACCACAAATTAGTCAAAACTATCAACCATGACTTTACCGTGATCAACTAGAACACAAAACTCTTGATTGAACCTTGACAGAATCATTACACATATCATACCTTAACCTCTTGTGCAGACATACCCCCAACAGATGGAACGGCCATTGCATATTGGGATATTGTGGCTGTGGACAGGAGAGCTCGTTGCTTATCTTGGTGGCCTTTTGCTTTTTATATGGCGCACTACATCTGTCACACCCTGGTGGCAACATGAGTTTTCAATACGGCAGACTGCACACCAGTAGTGCATGTTGAGGCTCCCTCTGGTAATAAATGGCCATGAAGAGGTCCACTCATTTTTGAAAATGGATCTATATGTTGCTGCTCCAGCCAGAGCACGACTCTTCTGGCCCTGCTGTTGGATTGGGGGGGTCTCTTCTTTCTGTCCCTCTGTGTCTTCTTCCATCTGCCCTGTTGGTTGTTCTATTTGTCCTGTCTGTTGCTCCTCTGCATGTGCGTCAATCTGTCCTGTCTGTTGCTCCTCTGCTTGTTTGTCAGTCTGTCCTGTCTCCTGCTCTCTCTGTCCTTTGTGTTGCTCCTCTGTCTGTTGTCCTGTCGTTTCTATCAATCGTTCTGGCTGTTCTGTCAGTGTGTTTGTCTGTCTTTTCTCACTTGGCTGGTTCTTTAAATAAAATAAAAGGTTTTGCTTTTGTCCTGGCAAAGGTCTCTTACGGGACATCTTTGAAACCTTAAACAATTAAAATGGTCATGTTGGTTTAATAACTCTACTCTCAGTTACAAAAACATACCTACTTCTATTGCACACATTTCCTGTATTTATGTTAAATTCTTTGGAATACATCTTACCTGTTCGAAATCAGCTGAGTTTACATTCACCACACTAAATCATGTTCACACGCACAAACAAATAATTTATTTCAAGATTTAAAGTTTAAGAGAGTGAGTATTCAATTGGACGACATTTCATTGTTACATACCTAGTCTCAGCTCAGCTTCTTATCAGACTTCTTCAGGGCGGCAGGTAGCTTAGTGGGTAAGAGCGTTGTGCCAGTAACCGAAAGGTTGCTGGTTCTAATCCCCGAGCCGACTAGGTGAAAAATCTGTCGATGTGCCCTTGAGCAAGGCACTTAACCCTAATTGCTCCTGTAAGTCGCTCTGGATAAGAGCGTCTGCTAAATGCCAAAAAAAAAAAAAAGGTAGTGACCTGCTCATCTTATGTTGACTTTCACGGCAATGGTATCTCTTCTTCTGTCGCTAACTTCGGGGTGCAGCACATATGGTTCATTGGCGCTCATCTACCGTCGGGGAGTTTGAAAAAACGAACGAACGAGTCTCTGCCGATTTTTTTTGCTTGAGAAATTGGATGTGTGGCGTGAGTGCGTGTGAAAACAGGCAAAAACGTGTGTCACACGGCGAAAGCGTGAGAGTTGGCAGCTCTGTGTTAACACCCTTGTTGATGCATGCCAATGTGTGTGTCAATGCAAAGAAAATCTAAACTACATTGTAACAATTCATATACAATTCAGAATGAAAATGTATGCACTCACTAACTGTAAGTCGCTCTGGATAAGAGCGTCTGCTAAATGACTAAAAATGTTTTAAAAAATGTAAATATACTGTATCTACATGTATCTCTCTACAGAATGTAGAATATATGTTTGGAATAGTTGGTGTTCCAGTCATTGAAGTAGCTATGGCAGCTCAAGCCTCAGGAATCAAGTATGTGGGAATGCGCAATGAACAAGCCCTAAGCCACCTTTTTATTACTAAACCAGCTCTCCCCAAATCATGTGATATTAACTACCCTTACATAGACTACAGGAGCGTGTAGTGTGTGAGGGTCAGTTTCATAGCTTTTTTGCATTGCTAATTATGTCTGCCTGTCTGTCTGACCCTTTGTGTGTCTGTCTGCCTGTCTTCCTGTCTGTCCCTCTGTCTGTCTGTTCCTCTCCAGTCCAGGTGCATGTCTGGTTGTGTCTGGACCGGGACTCATCCATTCACTTGGTGCAATGGCCAATGCTAACATGAACTGCTGGTATGCTAGAACTCCACAAACAGAAGACCCTACTACTCATGTTCAGTGGCCTTTCAAAAGAAGGGATGCTATCCGCACACTGCAAAAAATGATCTGAGGACTCCAAACTATCTCAGCTTGTCAGTTGATGTCATTGTGTGATACCTCTCTCTCTGTAGGCCTGTGATTGTTATTGGAGGCTCCTCTGATCAAAACCAAGAGACCACTGGGGCGTTTCAAGAGTTTCCACAGGTACCGATTCAACCATGACATTTCTGACTATTGAACATTAGGGGATGGTATCCCGGGACACAGATTAAGCCTAGTCATGGCCTAAAAAGCAAACTCAATAGAGAATCTCTGTCTGGGAAACTGGCCCTAGCAGTTTAATTGCTGAAAGAGGAAATAATTTGTTATTTGTGGTCCTCTTTCTCTGTCAGGTGGAGGCATGCAGATTGTACAGTAAGTTCTCTGCTAGGTCTAGCAGTCTGGATATGATCTCCTCAGTGGTAGAGAAGGTATACAGTCTACTCTGACTCCCTCTGTGTAGTCCTCTTCATATCATTTGGTATCACCTGCAATTGTCTGTTTTCTGACCTCTAATTTTCCAGCTTAGCAAGGTACCTTAACTGCTTCATAAGAGCACAGCACAGCCTTAATTGATCTGAATGGAAGGGTGTTTGGTCTGTCTAAGGCAGCACGCACTAGCATGTATGGACGTCCAGGTGCTGTATACGTAGACATATCTGGGGACATGGTCAATGCTAAATTGGACAGGAGCAGAGCCAGGTTAGTGGCCATCACTGTCTTTCATCCATTTAAAATGTATACTAATGCGTTACTGTTGAATATGTATACCTCTGAATTCACATCACCGTAGTCATTTTTATTTTATTTTGTTATACCTTTTAACGTCTGAAGTGAACCAGAAATTAAATTACTTAGAAAATATAGCACTATATCAAAATATTCTCATCAGAGAATAGCAATAAGCCTCGATAGACCTTCATGATGTATTTACATATGCAATACAGTTGCTAGGTAACATGTTTAATGTTTGACCTATTATTTATTATTTCCTTTGTCAGAGAGGTGCCCTGTAGTCCACCTCCTCCTGTGAGTATGGCTGACCATATGGCGATCACAGAAGCACTGGCGGTCCTGAAAGGAGCCAAACGGCCTTTACTCATCATTGGCAAATGTAGGCATTGCTTTTTTAATAGCCAGATAATCTGGGGGAAACAGAACTAAAATGTTGCATAATTGCGTCAGATACTTGGTTAAGGTCTGGGGAGATGTTAAGAGAAAGATACTAACGCCACTTGCGAAGTTTCCACCCCCCTAAACGGAAACTCTCTGCAAGTTTCAGGCAAGTTTATGGGCCAAATGTCCCCTCCCCTTCTGAAATTGAAAAGATGCGAGTACCTGCGAAATCGTGATTTGTCCAAATGATTAGTGGTGAAAAATCAGCGTACCGGAACAAAGTTGTCACATCCCAGTCTGTTGACAGATGCTACTTCCAGTTATGTTACGTGCGTCTGTCCAGGAGAGATCAATAGCCAGGTGAGACGCACTGTAACACATATAGCACTGTACCACAGCCGGGGCGGCAAGTAGCTTAGTGGTTAAGAGCGTTGTGCCAGTAACCGAAAGGTCGCTGGTTCTAATCCCCGAGCCGACTAGGTGAAAAATCTGTTGATGTGCCCTTGAGTAAGGCACTTAACCCTAATTGCTCATGTAAGTCGCTCTGGATAAGAGCGTCAGCTAAATGACTAAAATGTAAATGTACCACGGTTCAGTCGAAAATAGGGCCACGTTCAGTCGACAAATGTTGTTGACATGATTTCTCATTCTACCTGTCCGAGAGGCACGTTCGTTCTACATGCTATATTTCTATCTGAACGTTGCACAACGTTTTGCTCAGCTGAATGCATCCCAGTTGTGAAGGCCAGTCTGTTGAAATCCGTGTGGCAGTGCCCTCTGTCTGTGTCCCTCTGCAGGTGCAGCCCATGGAAGAGCAGAGGGGGCTCTGAAGGAGCTGGGGGAGGGGTGTGACCTTCCCTTCCTGCCCACCCCCATGGGTAAAGGGGTGCTGCCTGACAATCACCCCAACTGTGTTGCTGCTGCCCGCTCCAGGTCAGCCTCTCCTTCTCTCAGCTGGCATCATATTCATGTACAGACCATTTAAGTATAAGTAGGACCAAGAATTTCCCTGACCATTTGAACAGACCAGGAAATTCCTGAAATCCCTATCTATAACTAGTCTCTCCTGGCCAGGTCATGTCAATGTAAACTGGTGTCAATCAAACAACTACACTACTCCTATAACTAGCCTCTTTTCATTACATTTTGTTTTGTTCTATCTGATTGTGTTATTTTCCCTGCTCTCCTCCTCCTCTCTTCCTATCCTCCTCCTCCTCCTCCCTTCCTATCCTCCTCCTCCTCTCTTCCTATCCTCCTCCTCCTCCTCCTCCTCCTCTCTTCCTATCCTCCTCCTCCTCCTCTCTTCCTATCCTCCTCCTCTCTTCCTATCCTCCTCCTCTCTTCCTATCCTCCTCCTCCTCCTCCTCCTCCTCCTCCTCCTCCTCCTCCTCCTCTCTTCCTATCCTCCTCCTCTCTTCCTCCTCCTCCTCTCTTTCTATCCTCCTTCTCCTCTTCCTCCTCCTCCTCCTCTTCCTATCCTCCTGGTTCTATGGTCTTGGTGGGGACTGCAGAGCTCTGCTCCAGTCTGATGTTGTGGTCCTCCTTGGTGCCAGGCTCAACAATATTATTTTTTTAAGAAACAAGCATTGATTGTCCTGCAGCACAGCTATGTGAATTATTATATGGATTATAATTAATGGACATTTATGTAAGGGTCGATAGGGAAAATGAAGTCTGACATTTCTAAGAGTACAAACTTCAGAAGCCTTTTTAAACCTCAAATACACTACACGTTTTAAATGTCCTGCATTGCAGGAAAGTTCTCCTGCAACAAGGTGATCAAATTAAGATCCTACATCTGTACTCGATTCAGTTTGTTTCGTTTCTACTCCTCATCTTTACGTTCAGCTCCTGGAGTACGTTCACAAAGATGGCTGGAAGTATCCAGCTGATACAGAATGGTGGACCACGTTGAAAGAGAAGATGGTTGCTAACGCAACAATGACAAAGGTGTGTTGGTGTGTCCATCTGTGACCTGTGACCTAAGCAAGTTAGATTCTGCCTGTGTGTCTGTATTACTGACTCTTTGTTATCTGTGAAATAACTTGACTTAAATCCAACAGGTAGAATACATTATGGTACATATGTAGTATTGCTCATAAATCCAACAGGTAGAAGACATTATGGTACAGATGTATTCTGAGTCTTGTCATAGGCATGTATGATCCCGTCCGGTCAATTCCCTCCTATTTTTCCAGCACCCGGCCTGGGATTCGAACCGGCCACCTTTCGGCTACAGGTCCAACAGATAGGCAGCTGCCTGCAACGGTGTCCACTTCTCATTGTCCTGTAGGGAAGAGCAAAGAAGTGTTATAGCCATTTCATATTCAGCTAGTATGGATACAGGAATACATTTGATTTTAAATCGTACTAGTTTAGCAATACATTCTTATGGCTTGGATAATTCAGCTGGCAGCTGGATATTTATGGCTCTAACTAGCCTATACTGCAACTAGGCTACATACTGCAACTAGGCTACATACTGCAACTAGGCTACATACTGCAACTAGGCTACATACTGCAACTAGGCTACATACTGCAACTAGGCTACATACTGTAACTAGGCTACATACTGCAACTAGGCTACATACTGTAACTAGGCTACATACTGCAACTAGGCTACATACTGTAACTAGGCTACATACTGCAACTAGGCTACATACTGCAACTAGGCTACATACTGTAACTAGGCTACATACTGTAACTAGGCTACATACTGTAACTAGGCTACATACTGCAACTAGGCTACATACTGCAACTAGGCTACATACTGTAACTAGGCTACATACTGCAACTAGGCTACATACTGCAACTAGGCTACATACTGCAACTAGGCTACATACTGCAACTAGGCTACATACTGCAACTAGGCTACATACTGTAACTAGGCTACATACTGCAACTAGGCTACATACTGTAACTAGGCTACATACTGCAACTAGGCTACATACTGCAACTAGGCTACATACTGTAACTAGGCTACATACTGTAACTAGGCTACATACTGCAACTAGGCTACGTACTGTAACTAGGCTACATACTGCAACTAGGCTACATACTGCAACTAGGCTACATACTGTAACTAGGCTACATACTGCAACTAGGCTACATACTGCAACTAGGCTACATACTGTAACTAGGCTACATACTGCAACTAGGCTACATACTGCAACTAGGCTACATACTGTAACTAGGCTACATACTGTAACTAGGCTACATACTGCAACTAGGCTACATACTGCAACTAGGCTACATACTGCAACTAGGCTACATACTGTAACTAGGCTACATACTGCAACTAGGCTACATACTGCAACTAGGCTACATACTGTAACTAGGCTACATACTGTAACTAGGCTACATACTGCAACTAGGCTACATACTGCAACTAGGCTACATACTGCAACTAGGCTACATACTGCAACTAGGCTACATACTGCAACTAGGCTACATACTGCAACTAGGCTACATACTGCAACTAGGCTACATACTGCAACTAGGCTACATACTGCAACTAGGCTACATACTGCAACTAGGCTACATACTGTAACTAGGCTACATACTGCAACTAGGCTACATACTGCAACTAGGCTACATACTGTAACTAGGCTACATACTGCAACTAGGCTACATACTGTAACTAGGCTACATACTGCAACTAGGCTACATACTGTAACTAGGCTACATACTGCAGGCACCCTATTCCCTACATAGTGCACTACTTTTGACCTGGGCCCTGGTCAGAAGTAGTGAGCTATAAAGGTAATAGGGTGTTGTTTTGGACATATCCTTTTCTGTACTCCAGCAATTTAAAGGATGTTGCCTCATCAACCCCAGTGGCCTAACTAACCCTATAGTCTCTGTCCCCTGTCGGTCTGTCCCCTGTCAGTCTGTCCCCTGTCGGTCTGTCCCCTGTCGGTCTGTCCCCTGTCGGTCTGTCCCCTGTCGGTCTGTCCCCTGTCGGTCCCCTGTCGGTCTGTCCCCCTGTCGGTCTGTCCCCTGTCAGTCTGTCCCCTGTCGGTCTGTCCCCTGTCGGTCTGTCCCCTGTCGGTCCCCTGTCGGTCTGTCCCCTGTCAGTCTGTCCCCTGTCGGTCTGTCCCCCTGTCGGTCTGTCCCCTGTCGGTCTGTCCCCCTGTCGGTCTGTCCCCTGTCAGTCTGTCCCCTGTCGGTCTGTCCCCCTGTCGGTCTGTCCCCTGTCGGTCTGTCCCCCTGTCGGTCTGTCACCTGTTTTTCTGTCTGTGTCCCAGGAGCCAGAGTAAATGCCAAAGACAACAAGTGGCTCACTCCTCTGCACCGGGCCGTGGCTTCCTGCAGTGAGGTATGTGTACAGATACTGTCAGCCCTCACACACACTCCTGTGCATATGTGTTTGACTGTTAAGTGTGTTGTGATTTTTAAATGCACTTTAAACAAAGTTGAACATGATTTGAACTGTGTTCCTGTAGGAGGCTGTCCAGGTGTTATTGAAACACTCTGCTGATGTGAACGCCAGGGACAAGAACTGGCAAACGCCGCTCCACATCGCTGCGGCCAATAAGGCAGTCCGCTGTGCTGAGGCCCTGGTCCCTCTCCTCAGCAACGTGAACGTGTCAGACCGGGCCGGGCGCACGGCGCTGCACCATGCAGCCTTCAGTGGACACCAGGAGGTTAGCAATTAGCATGGACATGATTACACACTGTAGTCTACACTTTATACCTGTCCTATCCCCACGTTGAGCTTACTGTGCATCCGATTACTTACAATGGTTGTATGTAGGGCTGTGACGGTAATTGGATAACCGTGACATTGACGGTTTTGGATGAAGAACGCCATGAAAATAAAATTACCGTCAAAACCAAAAAGAAGTATGATTTTCTCTCCATAAAATGTTTTATCACCTTTATTTTAATGTAGATATACTTTATCCATAGCGGGAGTGTTAACTATTGATTATATGGTATTGTTTTGCTGACTTAGTTGGAGGAGATATAGACAGTTTAATAGATGGACTATCTTTTGATGCACCGCAATCACCAAATCTGCTCTATGCGCGAATAGGAGAGAATCTTTGAAGGTCAATTCAGGTTAATTGAAGAGGGGGGAGTGAGGTGAAAAGTGGGGACCGGGGGTAACTATAGTATCTCTAGATCTATAGCCTACAGGCTGGGGGTGGGTGGGTAGCCTCTGACCTCTGACCTTCACCTCTGACCTTTTTCATTGTTACAGTAGATCAGAGGAGTGAGGTGAAAAAGATGGCTCTCATTGCAAAAAAAAACCCATAACAACCTGTTTGGGCACATTTCAGTTTCACACCTAACGACGATGGAGAACCAGATGACTTGGACCAGCCTGTTTGCAGAATATGCGCAAAACCCATAGGCTACCTACTAAGAATTCCAGCACCACAAACGGGACACCGATAAGTGGCGAGCACTGCCAGACACTGGAACTCGTAATTTAGTCATAGGAATGGTGCCTTTACGAACGGTGGAGAAACCCGCCTTCAAATAAATGCTCTGGAAATTTGACAGACTATACGAGTTACCGGGGAGAAAGTATTTGTCTCAAACAGCGGTCCCTACCTTGTTCAACAAGGTGAAGGGGGAGGTTCAGACAGAGCTAAAGGACGTAGATTTGTTTATTTTTGCACTGAATACGGACATGTGGTCAAGTGTAAATATGACTCCTTACATGAACCTAACAGTGCACTATCTGACGAAAGACTGGACACTGAAATCCAACTGTTTGGAAACAACCTACATTCCGGAATACCACACAGCCGACAAACTCTCCGAAGCCCTGCGTTCGGAATTCCTTGACTGGGCCCTTGACGAAAATCTAATGTCCTGTATCGCCACAGACAACAGGGCCAACATTGTGGCTGAAGTGAGGCAACTGAACTGGCCTTGGCTAAATTGCTTTGGCCACAATCTCCATCTCGCTGTCACCATCAATGTGAAGCCAGAGCACAGGTCGTGTTCTAGGCCTATGTAGAACTCTGGTGGGCACTTTTTAGCAGAGCTGGCGATTTAACAGGGGGACCTAGTAAGGCCCAGACCGAGCTGAACCTCCCAATTCACAACCTCATTCTTGTGAGAAATTAAGTTTTAATAACTAAGCTGTAGTAACCATTTATAGGCTATTCAATGTTAAAAGAATAAGCTATGCAAAATGATTGTTCATGAATAATTGTAATTCAGATGCCCGAGCAAATAAACAAACAAAATAGGCTAGTTTCCTTGAATCACTTAATGTTGCATTACCATAGGCCCATTGTTTTATTTAGCCAATCATACTCGAATTAAACCACTGATTATAATGAGAATATAGAACATATTCTGGGAATCCTACATGTTACGTGTGTATACTATACCAGAAAGCATGATCATTAGCTTCTTCTGGATTGTTTTAAATCGCGTAGCCTGTCGGAAGGCAGCGGGTGCGGCGAATAGGCTTCCAAATAGATGACTGTTGAGTTGTGAATGTCAGTGAAAGAGAGGCTCAACCAGGCATATCGCAATTTTTCAAAATACAATGGAGGGAAACAGTTTGGAAAGCAATTGGCTTATTGCTTCAAAGAGAAGAAGATGAAAATACTAATGTCTTTTTAATGATCAAAATCCTCAACTTAATTGAGGGAACAGTATTATTGGCATCGGCTATATCCCTGGTGAGTGTGCATATTCACTGTCTTTATCACTAGGTCAGTGCCACTTGAAAGTCGTGTTGAAAAAGATTCTGCTAATCTCTCTAGTCATATAAAGTGTAGTAGAATTGCGTGATTTTAAAATAATAAAAGGCCACATTTTTCCAGTGAAAAGAAACCTACTCCACCACCCGCTGCATTGAACAGCCTGTGATTGAGTTATATTATTAGCCTAAATTATGACTATCCAATTTACTAATCACATTAGGAATAGTCAGCTATTTTACATAAGTTCCGAGCTGGTCATGGGTGCACTTCAGCCACGCTCAAGGTCCTAAACGATATTATAACCGCGATTGATAATAGACAGTACTGTGCAGCCGTCTTCATCGACCTGGCCAAGGCTTTCGACTCTGTCAACCACCGCATTCTTATTGGCAGACTAAATAGCCTTGGTTTCTCAAATGACTGCCTCGCCTGGTTCACCAACTACTTCTCAGATAGAGTTCAGTGTGTCAAATCGGAGGGCCTGTTGTCTGGACCTATGGCAGTCTCTATGGGGGTGCCACAGGGTTCAATTCTTGGGCCGACACTTTTCTCCGTGTATATCAATGATGTCGCTCTTGCTGCTGGTGACTCTCAGATCCACCTCTACGCAGACGACACCATTTTGTATACATCTGGCCCTTCATTGGACACTGTGTCAACAAACCTCCAAACGAGCTTCAATGCCATACAACACTCCTTCAGTAGCCTCCAACTGCTCTTAAACACTAGTAAAACGAAATGTATGCTTTTCAATCGAACGCTGCTGGCACCCGCCCTCCCGACTAGAATCACCACTCTCGACGGGTCTGACCTAGAGTATGTGGACAACTACAAATACCTAGGTGTCTGGTTAGACTGTAAACTCTCCTTCCAGACTCACATAAAGAATCTCCAATCCAAAGTTAAATTTAGAATCGGCTTCCTATTTCGCAAACAAAGCCTCCTTCACTCATGCTGCCAAACATGCCCTCGTAAAACTGACTATCCTACCGATCCTTGACTTCGGCGATGTCATTTACAAAATAGCCTCCAACACTCTACTCAGCAAACTGGATGTAGTCTATCACAGTGCCATCCGTTTTGTCTCCAAAGCCCCATACACTACCCACCACTGTGACCTGTACGCTCTTGTTGGCTGGTCCTCACTACATGTTCGTCGTCAAACCCACTGGCTCCAGGCCATCTATAAATCACTGCTAGGCAAATCCCCGCCTTATCTTAGCTCATTGGTCACCATAGCAGCACCCACCCGTAGTCTGCGCTCCAGCAGGTATATCTCACTGGTCATTCCCAAAGCCAACACCTCCTTTGGCCGCCATTCCTTCCAGTTCTCTGCTGCCAATGACTGGAACGAATTGCAAAAATCTCTGAAGCTGGAGACTCTTATCTCCCTCACTAACTTTAAGCATCAGTTGTCAGAGCACCTTACCGATCACTGCACCTGTACACAGCCCATCTGAAATTAGGCCACCCAACTACCTCATCCCTATATTGTTATTTATTTTGCTCTTTTGCACCCCGGTATCTCTATTTGCACATAATCTCTTGCACATCTAGCATTCCAGTGTTAATACTATTGTAATTATTTTGCACTATAGCCTATTTATTGCCTTACCTCCATAACTTGCTACATTTGCACACACTGTATATATATTTTCTGTTGTATTTTTGACTTTATGTTTTTTTACCCCAAATGTAACTGTGTTGTTTTTATCGCACTGCTTTGCTTTATCTTGGCCAGGTCGCAGTTGTAAATGAGAACTTGTTCTCAACTGGCTTACCTGGTTAAATAAAGGTGAACAATTATTTTTTTTAAAAATAAGTTTGCAAATGTGATGATGCATGGAATGCTTGATATTTTTCATGGAGAAAATTAGCTTCCCCAAACTTGAGAGCAAGACTGGCCTAAACGCGCTAATGTTTTCCTTTGCTAATGTCCGTCCCGCCCCCCTGTCAGCTGTCAGTTTTGTCGATGACCACGTACATAAGACACGCCAATCACCGACACCTGAAGTTCCATGACCATCACAGCCCTAGTTGTATGCTTGAGTTTGTTCAGAGGAGGCTTTGAATAAAATCCGATCTGAGTGTGAAATGCCTTACTGAGGGTAAATGGAAGCTCCTCTTGTGCCCGGCTCAGCCTTATACAGTTTAAGGTACTTTACCGTATCCATTTCAGTAAGGCCAGATTGTCCAAATTCTACCCAAATATTGATGGTACATGTGACAGGTGTAAAAGCTCCTTGGCGGACTTGACCCACATGTTCTGGTCCTGTCCCCGTCTGGCAGATTATTTGTCCACTATTTAAAACCCTTTCTGAAGCATTTGATATAAAGTTGCAGCCTAGTGCAGAAATTGCTATTTTTGGAGTACCAAACAACAATCCTTCTCTGACCAATAGACAGCTAGATGCCATTGCCTTTGCCTCCATGTTAGCCCGCAGAAGGATTTTATTGGATTGGAAATCTATCAATCCTCCCTTAGCCTCTCTTTGGCTCGAAGATCTGAAGCTGTTCCTAAAATGAGAAAAAATGAAGTTACCATTCGAGGGTCAACCAACTCATTTTATTCCTCCTGGGACCCGATGATATCCTATTTTGAACAGCTCCAAACACTTCCTCCAGATTAGTACTCTTGGCCCCACCTTGAGATTACTGCTATATAGGCCTATAAAATCACTTAATCACCTGAAATTGTTAGGCTATTACATTTTTGCTTGAAGTAACGTTGTTGTATACTTTTGTTTTGTTTTCTGACATGTAACTCAATTACTTTCCCTTTCTTTTTAAATGTGTTTGGAGGCCTTCTGGGGGGAGGGGGAGGTCAAAGGGGGACTAAAAGGGGAGAAATGTACCATGTCTTTACATGTTATCTTTCATTCATTGTGAATACAAAATATATAATTTTAAAGGGAAGGCTTTGAAGCCAGATTTAGCGGATTTTGCTGTTTAGTTTTCCTCAACCTGTGTTTTGTTTCTCTCTCCTCTCCCTGTTAGATGGTGAGGCTGCTTCTCTCCAGAGGAGCCAACATTAATGCCTTTGACAAGAAGGATCGCCGAGCAATCCACTGGGCTGCTTACATGGGTGATGAGTTTACCACATCATTTACATTCTGACTAATGTCCTTTATACCAATGAATGAATGAATGAATGGACTGTGTGTTAGTCTCACAGCTCAGCTGTATGAGCCACGTCTAGTGTGTTATTATGTCAGAATCATGTACTCTTTTCTTTCCAAAACTATTGAGCGTGCCGTCTTTAGCCAACTCTCTTGCTATCTCTCTCAGAATGACCTTCTTGATCCAAACCAATCAGGTTTCAGGACTGGTCATTCAACTGAGACTGCTCTTCTCTGTGTCACGGAGACTCTCCGCACTGCTAAAGCTAACTCTCTCTCCTCTGCTCTTGTCCTTCTAGACCTGTCTGCTGCCTTTGATACTGTGAACCATCAGATCCTCCTCTCCACCCTCTCCGAGATGGGCATCTCCGGCGCGGCTCACTCCTGGATTGCGTCCTACCTGACCGGTCGCTCCTACCAAGTGGCGTGGCGGGAAGCTGTCTCCGCACCACGTGCTCTCACCACTGGTGTCCCCCAGGGATCGGTTCTGGGCCCTCTCCTTTTCTCCCTATACACCAAGTCACTTGGCTCTGTCATATCCTCACATGGTCTCTCCTATCATTGCTACGCTGACGATACACAACTAATCTTCTCCTTTCCCCCTTCTGATAACCAGGTGGCGAATCGCATCTCTGCATGTCTGGCAGACATATCAGTATGGATGACGGATCACCACCTCAAGCTGAACCCTGGCAAGACGGAGCTGCTCTTCCTCCCGGGGAAGGACTGCCCGTTCCATGATCTCGCCATCACGGTTGACAACTCCGCTGTGTCCTCCTCCCAGAGTGCGAAGAGCCTAGGCGTGACCCTGGACAACACCCTGTCGTTCTCCGCCAACATCAAGGCGGTGACCCGCTCCTGCAGGTTCATGCTCTACAACATTCGGAGAGTGCGACCCTGCCTTACACAGGAAGCGGCGCAGGTCCTGGTCCAGGCACTTGTCATCTCCCGTCTGGACTACTGCAACTCGCTGTTGGCTGGGCTCCCTGCCTGTGCCATTAAACCCCTACAACTCATCCAGAATGCCGCAGCCCGTCTGGTGTTCAACCTTCCCAAGTTCTCTCACGTCACCCCCCTCCTCCGCACACTCCACTGGCTTCCAGTTGAAGCTCGCATCCGCTACAAGACCATGGTGCTTGCCTATGGAGCAGTGAGGGGAACGGCACCTCTGTACCTTCAGGCTCTGATCAGTCCCTACACCCAAACGAGGACATTGCGTTCATCCACCTCTGGCCTGCTGGCTCCCCTTCCTCTGCGGAAGCACAGCTCCCGCTCAGCCCAGTCAAAACTGTTCGCTGCTCTGGCACCCCAATGGTGGAACAAGCTCCCTCACGACGCCAGGACAGCGGAGTCACTCACCACCTTCCGGAGACATTTGAAACCCCACCTCTTTAAGGAATACCTGGGATAGGATAAAGTATTCCTTCTAACCCCCCCCCCCCCCCCCCAAATTGTAAAGTGGTTATCCCACTGGCTATAGGGTGAACGCACCAATTTGTGAGTCGCTCTGGCTAAGAGCGTCTGCTAAATGACGTTAATGTGCCCTTGAGCAAGGCACTTAACCCTAATTGCTCCTGTAAGTCGCTCTGGTTAAGAGCGTCTGCTAAATGACTAAAATGTAATGTAATGATGTACTAAGTAGGTTGATTAGATGTTTTCAGTTGTACTAACATGATGTAGGTGTTGCTTATGGTGCTGTGTACCACTGTAAACTAATCTATCTCTCCCTCTCTCTGCCTATCTCTCTGTGTTTGTATCTCTGTTTCTCTCTTAACCCCCTTACTATCTCCCTCCCCTTCTCTCTCTCTCTCTCTCTCTCTCTCTCTCTCTCTCTCTCTCTCTCTCTATTTATCCCTCCCCCTCTCTCTCTACCATAGGGCACATTGAGGTGGTGAAACTGCTGGCCTCTCATGGATCAGAGGTGTCCTGTAAAGACAAGAAGGCCTACACCCCTCTCCACTCTGCAGCCTCCAGTGGAATGATCAGTGTAGTCAAGTACCTCCTGGACCTTGGAGTGGATGTGAGTCAACACGCATTCAAATGTGTAGTCACTGTTCAATTACAACTCAATGAAAATACAGAGCTCTAGTGGGTTGGCGAATGATTTCCTTTCAAGTAATGAAGAGATGGAGGTTGGAGCCAGTGTTTTGGGCCAGGGGGTTTTCAGAACCAAGTGACCTGATCAGGAATGTATTGTTTTGTTCCCCCCCCCCCCTCTCTCTCTCTCCACTCTTTTCCCTCCCTTGCTCCCTCCAGATAAATGAGCCCAATGGTTACGGTAACACCCCCCTCCACGTGGCATGCTACAACGGGCAGGACGTGGTGGTGAATGAGCTGATCGAGTGCGGCGCCAACGTGAACCAGGTGAACGAGAAGGGTTTCGCCCCACTCCACTTCACGGCCGCCTTGCGCCATGGGGCGCTCTGCCTGGAGCTGCTGGTGGGCAACGGGGCCCTCGTCAACATCAAGGTGAGGAGACCGGATGACCAACACTGTGTCTGAACTAAATAACACCCTATTCCCTATGTAGTGCACTACTTTTGACCAGGGGCCCATAGAGCAAGGAGCCGTGGTGACACTGGCTGTGTCCCAAATGGCACCCTGTTCCCTTTATAAGTACACTACTTTGGTTCAAAAAGTAGTTCACTATGAAGAGAATAGGGTGCCATTTGGGACGCACACACTGACGCAGCACATGGCTTAGTATTTGGCCCTGGTCTACATTCAAATACCAATGGAATAGGCCTAACAATGCAAACTAAATGCCATCAAGCGCTCCTCCAATACGTGTTTGATTTTGCCTGTGGTCAGCAGCACAGACTGCCGTGTGAACCATCTTTGTCTTTCTATCTGCAGAGTAAAGATGGAAAGACCCCCCTCCACATGACGGCCATCCACGGACGCTTCTCCAGATCTCAAGCCATCATCCAGAATGGTGAGTCGCTGTGAATGCTCTCAACTGAATATATATGAACCAGTAGGCTCTTCAGCATTGTCTTTTGTCTTCAAACCATGATTCACTGGCACAGAGCAATGTTACTTGCAATGTGGTTGAACATGAAGCTTCATGAGGCCTCTAGGGTCAAGTGGTTGACGTGTGTGTGTGTCTGTGTGTGTGTATGTGTGTGTGTGTGTGTGTCTGTGTGTGTCTGTGTGTGTGTGTTCTGTAGGTGCTGAGATCGACTGTGAAGATAAGAATGGAAACACACCCCTGCACATCTCTGCTCGCTACGGCCATGAGTTACTCATCAATACACTCATCACGAACGGAGATGACACAGCCAAGTGAGAACACACACACACACAGTTTCCAGCAATAATGCAACATGCATCTGCAATTCTGTCATTGACCGAATTCCCGCTTGGAGACTATGCTCAACACATTGTGGTGTGTGGGGGGTTGATAGACAGGGCATTGCAGCATGCTGATGTGTTGATCTGCTGTGGGGTTTAATGAGGACTGTGATGTGGTGCTGTTTCCAATCTTAGCTGAATCAACTGTAAGTCACTCTGGATAAGAGTGTCTGCTTAAAGTCTAAAATGTAAAAATGTGTTGCAGGCGAGGCGTCCATGGGATGTTCCCCCTCCACCTGGCTGCTCTCAGTGGGTTCTCTGACTGCTGTCGGAAGCTCCTCTCATCAGGCTTTGATATAGACACCCCTGACGACTTTGGAAGGACCTGTTTACATGCTGCAGCAGCTGGAGGGTGAGTGGACTGGTCCAGGCTTTACACCAAGGAATATTTAGTTCATGAACTGGAAAGCCACCAGAAAGAACAAACACATATTCACACTCTTACATTTCACATTGTTTAGCAGTATAAAAAAATCGTTTAGATCATTAGTGCGGTATCATTTCTGTATAATGTGGTTCCATGCCATGGTGGTATTGACTTGCGCTCTGGTCTAACTTGTCTTTATATCTTCTTGAAAGAGAAGAGAAACCTGCAAACTGCTCTTGCTAGTATCACTTTTTATTATTGCTTTTATTAGCATTATAAAAACAGTGATACTAGCAAGAGCAGTGTACGGGTTTCTCTTTTCTTTAAGGTTCTCATTGTTACCATCCACCTGATAGCTCAGATGTACGAGAGCCTTTCTGAACTTGATATCTTGTTACCATCCACCTGATAGCTCAGATGTACGAGAGCCTTTCTGAACTTGATATCTTGTTACCATCCACCTGATAGCTCAGATGAACGAGAGCCTTTCTGAACTTGATATCTTGTTACCATCCACCTGATAGCTCAGATGTACGAGAGCCTTTCTGAACTTGATATCTTGTTACCATCCACCTGATAGCTCAGATGTACGAGAGCCTTTCTGAACTTGATATTTTGTTACCATCCACCTGATAGCTCAGATGTACGAGAGCCTTTCTGAACTTGATATCTTGTTACCAGGAACCTGGACTGTCTGAATCTGCTGCTCAACACAGGGGCAGACTTCAACAGAAAGGACAGCTTCGGAAGGTCTGTCTGTGGCATCAAATAACTTTCATATGTGATCTTTATGATAATGGGGAATATAGTATAGGGGCATATAGGAATTATTATGGGAAAGATTGGGCGGCAGGTAGCCTAGCGGTTAAGAGCGTTGGGTCAGTAACCGAAAGGTTGCTGGTTCAAATCCCCTAGCTGACTAGGTGAAAAATCTATGTGCCCTGCAGAAAGGCACTTAACCCTAATTGCTCCTGTAAGTCGCACTGGATAAGAGTGTCTGCTAAATGACGTAAATGTAAAATGTAAATGTTATACAGCTCCAATAAGCTGTTTCTGTTGTTGATGTTGAATGGTTTCTGTGCGTTCTTCTAGGAGTCCTCTGCATTATGCGGCAGCCAATTGTAACTACCAGTGTCTGTTTGCCTTGGTGGGGTCTGGGGCCAGTGTGAACGATCTGGATAAAAGGGGTTGCACCCCGCTCCACTACGCTGCTGCCTCCGACACAGACGGAAAGTACGTCTCACACCTCTCTTACTGTTGTGTGTGTTGTGGTGCCATGACCTTTCACATTTCACTGTAGTCTGGAGAGTATGTTGTGGTGCCATGACCTTTCACATTTCACTGTAGTCTGGAGAGTATGTTGTGGTGCCATGACCTTTCACATTTCACTGTAGTCTGGAGAGTATGTTGTGGTGCCATGACCTTTCACATTTCACTGTAGTCTGGAGAGTATGTTGTGGTGCCATGACCTTTCACATTTCACTGTAGTCTGGAGAGTATGTTGTGGTGCCATGACCTTTCACATTTCACTGTAGTCTGGAGAGTATGTTGTGGTGCCATGACCTTTCACATTTCACTGTAGTCTGGAGAGTATGTTGTGGTGCCATGACCTTTCACATTTCACTGTAGTCTGGAGAGTATGTTGTGGTGCCATGACCTTTCACATTTCACTGTAGTCTGGAGAGTATGTTGTGGTGCCATGACCTTTCACATTTCACTGTAGTCTAGAGTATGTTGTTGGTCGTGTTTGAATACATACTAGTGTTAAATCTGCAGTGTGAAAGCTTGGCCACGTCTCCTTTGGGAAAGTGTCTCTGCTTGCTTATCTGTCTGTCTTGATGTTGGTATAATGATTAGTGAACTCTTGACCTCTGACCTCTAGGTGTCTGGAATATTTGCTGCGAAACGACGCTAACCCAGGGATCAGGGACAATCAGGGCTACAACGCAGTCCATTACGCGTCTGCGTACGGACACCGCCTCTGTCTGGAGCTGGTGAGTCAGAACCACAGGGGACTAGACGCCCTGCATTCACAGACCATTTTGTCTGCGTCCCAAATGGCTGTAGGGCCCATAGGGCTCTGGTCAAAAGTAATGCACTATATAGGGAATAGGGTGCCATTTGGGACAGACGTTGATATTCAGTAGGTTTTAAGGTGTGGTTGCATGTTTGTCGTGGCCGCATCGTCACTCTTGATGTTCTTTTTCCAGATTGCAAGTGAAACACCTTTAGATGTGGTAAGTACCAGTTGGTTACTTTTCCTCACACTAGCTTGTTTAAGATACGAATGCAACACCCCAGTATGTCTGCAGGGGCTGGTCACTGAGATTTACAACATGAAACATGCTACTAGACTAACCTTCAAAGTAAATATGTTACAAGTCTAAACTGGCCCGTCCTTGTCTTTCCCCAGCTAATGGAAACCTCAGGGACAGACATCCTGAACGACTCTGATGTCAGAGCTCCCATCAGCCCCCTACACTTAGCTGTGAGTAAAGCCTACCTGCTCCTGTAGGGGTCTCGCCACATGACAAATGGCACCCTATTCCCTATTTAGTGCACTACTTTTGACCAGAGCCTTATGGGCCCAGATCAAAAGTACTGCACTACATGGGAAATAGGGTGCTATCTGGGATGCAGGCATGGTGTTGTTTTTCCACGAAAAGTTGATTGTCCAGACACTCACACACCATGTTCCTATCTGTTCCTGATTAGTGTAAAATACATGCATATTTTGACACGGTGATGATGAGGATGATTTCCTTATTTTGCCATTTGAGTTAATCAACCTCCAACAGAGGAGAAGTAGAGTGTTTCTAAATCTCACGCTTGGCAGGGACCTTCGATGTTGATGCTGGGCGGGAGAAAAAATGGGCACCCGATTTGAGAGACACTGGTCTACTTTAGGGGTCTAGGACTGTTTCTGTTCAGGCATACCACTGGTCTACTATAGGACATTGATTATATTAAGAGTGTATTTCTGTTCAGGCATACCACTGGTCTACTATAGGACATTGATTATATTAGGAGTGTATATCTGTTCAGGCATACCACTGGTCTACTATAGGACATTGATTATATTAGGAGTGTATTTCTGTTCAGGCGTACCACTGGTCTACTATAGGACATTGATTATATTAGGAGTGTATATCTGTTCTGGCATACCACTGGTCTACTATAGGACATTGATTATATTAGGAGTCTATATCTGTTCAGGCATACCACTGGTCTACTATAGGACATTGATTATATTAGGAGTGTATTTCTGTTCAGGCATACCACTGGTCTACTATAGGACATTGATTATATTAGGAGTGTATATCTGTTCAGGCATACCACTGGACTTTGCTTCAGACTGTGTGTTTGTTTCCATTCAGGCGTACCATGGCCACCACCATGCTATGGAGGTCCTGGTTCAGTCTCTGCTGGATCTAGACGTGAGGAACAGCCAGGGGCGCACCCCTCTGGACCTGGCTGCCTTTAAAGGCCATGTGGAGTGTGTTGACGTCCTCATCAACCAGGGAGCCTCCATCCTGGTTAAAGACTTCACCCTGAAGAGGACCCCCATCCACGCTGCAGGTACGCATAGGATATCACGTAAGACCTAGAGATTCTGTAATTCAAAAGTTTTCCTTACCAAGATGGACATTTGTTTGGTCATGTTGCTAGGACGCCAATGTCCACTCTAGGGATATTATATAGCATAGTGTGAAAATGCCCACTACACACTGATCTAAGGTCATTTTTTGTCATTATTGCTGAGGATCTGGGGAGGGTAAGCTGATCCTAGATCAGTGCACAGGGGGACTTCTATCCAGAGCCAGGTACACAGCTAGCAGGTGACAGGCTTCGAGGGCCTCAGCCCCAAAATGTTTTATTATCTGCTGTGTTAACATCCTGAGGATGTCATCTACCAATACCACTGTTCTAGAAATCTGTCTGTTCATGTGAAGGTAATAGTCGTCCAGCAATCAGCTCATATCCTCTCTGTTTAGCCTCCTCTAGCTACCAACGGTCAATCATCTCACATTCTTATATCCTCTCTGTTTATCCTCCTCTAGCTACCAACGGTCATTCATCTCACATTCTTATATCCTCTCTGTTTATCCTACTCTAGCTACCAACGGTCATTCGGAGTGTTTGCGTTTGCTGATTGGAAATGCTGACCTCCAGAGTGCAGTGGACGTTCAAGACGGGAATGGACAGTAAGTCAATTGGGTTTTGGATACAATTCCTGAAATAAAGAGATTTTGACACTAGTTCTACGTCCCAAATGGCACCCTATGCCCTACTTGGTGCACTACTTTAAACCAGAACCCTATGGGCTCGGGTCAAAAGTAGTGTACCATATAGGGAATAGGTTGCCATTTGGGACTCAGCCTGGTTATTACCAGTTTGTAATATGACCTTGTTGTCTTGTGTATCAGAACCCCTCTGATGCTGTCAGTGCTGAGCGGACACACAGACTGTGTGTACTCACTACTCAACAAGGGAGCCAGCGTAGAAGCCAAAGACAAGTGGGGCAGAACAGCGCTACACAGAGGGGTGAGGAGGAGAGCTGGCTGTATACGCTCACACACAGAAAGAGACGGGGAGGCTCAAATATACATATTATCTTCAGAAAAGTAGTTGTCCATGGGTAGTGGTGTATTCATCCCTGTAGGGGGACCTGCCTCCAGACATCATTTGTAATAATTGATGATTCATTATTATATCATTGATTATTAGTTATTCAAATCCATTCTTGTCTCCCTGCCCTTCCTCCCAGGCGTTGACGGGTCATGAGGAGTGTGTGGAGGCCCTGCTGCAGCACAGCGCCAGCTTCCTGGTTCGGGACTGTAAGGGGCGGACCCCTGTCCACCTGGCGGCGGAATCCGGACACATCGGGGTGCTGGGGGGACTCCTACACGCCGCCCAGTCAGTGGAGACCCTCCCCGTCATCACAGACAACCAGGGCTACACGCCACTACACTGGGCCTGCTACAACGGTACGTACTGGACTAACGGAACACTAGATATTTTCTGATTTTCTCTCTTCAGCACCGTAAACATGTCCCTGAATTAGGCAGGCCATACAACTAGGGGTGTAACTATTCGATTTGTATCACGATTCGTGGTTGTCGATACGATTCAAGGACGATATTGGTTCATTTAGAACGATACGATCCGAAACGATTCAGTGACTTGAAATCGATTCAGTAACCTTTTAGCCAAAAATTCAACCAGTGTGACTGAAATAAATACCTGGATACTGGACAGTGCAGGTGAAGTTTCCTAGATTCCTGTTTCTTGTAAGGACCGCAATGGTGGCTTGATAATTTCTCGCTCGTCGGCTTCTCCTCTGTCGTCCGCCATGCTATGTTTTGTTGTCTTTGCGCCTTTGCGCTGCTGCTGGCGTGGGGCGATGACGTCACGGATAGGCAGACTGAATCGAGTAATGTTTAAAGCCTTTATCATTAAAAGTGCTAAGAAAAAACATCCATATAAAGTCTGACGTGCTTAAATCCAATGGGTTATTTCCTAGAATCGATACAATCGATTTATTACATTTTAAAACGATGTTAGAGTGATATATGTTGTCCAAAAGGCCAACTCACCGAGCACAGATCGATGTAGTTGGATCATAGGAATATAAATCGATACATCGATGTAGTAGATGGATCGTTACACCCCTACATACAACGGTACGTACTGACTAACTGGACTGTAGCTCTGTTCTCTCCTCCATGAAGTGTACACTCATTCACTCCCTCTTGTGGCTTGAAAAGCATTCGATTGGTGTGGACGGAGCCATGTGGGGGAATGAACAAGACTACAACAGAATTAGGGGTTATGACTCTCAGTGGAGGACCTTACACTGAAACAGGACTTTGTCATAGCATATGTCACCGAGGGCAACTCGTTCAGCTCCCTCCACTGTGCTGTGATCAATGACAACGAGGGGGCTGCAGAGATGCTGATTGACACTCTGGGGCCGGCCATTGTCAACGCCACTGACACCAAGAACCGGTAACTACAGCACATGACAAAGTCCTTTTCTTCTGGAGAATAATGTTGTCTTGGGAATAAAATGACCTCTGGGGTTGGATGAGGGATTGTAGATTACTTTTAATACATCTATTAGTGATTTTATATTTCTATGGTATAAACAGGGTTAATTGAACAAACTTGTTTATAACAGTCCTACATGATATCGGTGAAATAAGTTTCCTCTCTCTCCAGGACCCCCCTGCATGCGGCGGCTTTCACGGACCACGTGGAGTGTCTTCAGCTGCTGCTAGGCCACAACGCCCAGGTCAACTCCCCCGATGCCTCCGGGAAGACCTCCCTCATGATGGCTGCTGAGAACGGACAAACCAACGCTGTCGGTACGCAGCCCCCTCTCCTCCGCTTTGCCTCGCCCAGCCGGCTTAAGTTCAACATGTCTGTTTTACATTTTAATAAGTCGCTTCATTTCCTAATTGAGTTTCTTTATGTTTCTCTGTCTGTGTCAGAGCTGTTGGTGAGCAGTGCCAAAGCAGAGCTCACCCTGCAGGATGCAGTCAAGAACACTGCTCTTCATCTGGCCTGCAGTAAGGTGAGCATCCCCACATGAAGATGACGTTCATCTGAACAGTTGGCTCTCTCTGGTTGAAATTTTGGTCTGACATGTTTGACTCTGGTTTTTAAAGGGGCATGAAACCAGTGCTTTGTTGATATTGGAGAAGATTACAGACAGGAACCTCATCAACTCGACTAACGCAGCCTTACAGACGTACGTATGGTTCAGCTGTATTAATTGGGCCAGAAGAATTAGAAGAAGTGCACTATATAGGGAATAGTCTGGCATTTGGGAGGTATCCTCATTTGCTGCTGGCTAATCTGACGGTACTTTCTCCTCAGGCCGTTACACGTTGCAGCCAGAAATGGTCTGACGGTGGTGGTTCAGGAGCTACTAGTGAAGGGTGCTAGCGTGCTAGCAGTCGATGACAATGGTAAGATCCATAACGCTAACACCGTTTTCTTCTGTACTTCTCTTCTCAATGTGTCCACAAATGTTTCTCTCTAGTCCACTGCTTGGTTATTGTCTTAACTTTGTATCTCCTAGCCTGCTGTTATTTCATGTTTTTCACCAAAAGTGTTATAGTAAACGGTGATGCTCCTGAAGTGACCCTCTGCTGTTCTGTTTGAACCCCTCAGGTTACACGCCTGCCTTGGCCTGCGCCCCCAACAAAGACGTGGCGGACTGCCTGGCGCTGATCCTGGCCACCATGATGCCCGTGTCCCCCTGCAACCCGGCGCCCAGCCTGTCCTTCAGTGCCATTAACCACTACACCACCAGCCCCTCCAAGAGTGTGACCTTCGACAGCCTGCCCGTGCTGCGCAGCGAGCACAGCTCCTACTGCAGCTTCAACAACATCGGCCACCGCGACCACGATGGAGGCTTCTACAAGGATGAGGAACTCAACGACTCAGACTCAGAGACATACTGAGGGGGGTGGTGGTCGCTGCCCAGGAGGGGAGCCAAGGGTAGGCGGATGGACAGTGAAGTGGGGCAGAGGCCACAAACAAATCCACACATACACACCGTGTCTTAAATCACCACAGCCAGCTTTGGGAGGGCACGAGCCGAGACAGTCCGCACAGGAGCCTTAAGAGTCCTGCAGATGGAGAGAGAGAAATGGAGGGAGGGAGGGAGAGGGGGAGGCACAACAGGCTGGCTGGCCACACTCATCCTCTCGTACCACCAGGTGTCCTTCCAGCAGATACTGGACTTCAGAGGAACTGCTGCTGCTATACCCCACCTTTACCTTTACCCACAAAGGTCCTAAACGGTAGAAACTGTCCAGCCAACAGACAGACGGACACCTTATGACGGCAATAACCTGTAGTCCAAGGGGATAGTAGCACTTCACTGAGTGAAAAACAGACATGGACCAAAAGATGTGGAAGAAGCCTTTTCAAAACCTGTTTTGACAGTAGAAATGGGATTGAGCGTTTTGGCCTGAGAAAAAACATAAGGAGTGATGTTTCATTTAAGTTTTATGAGAGTGATGGTCATGTTTATCCGCACACTAAGACAGTCAGAACGCACCTAGCCTCTTGTCTGTAATCCATGTGGGAGGAGGGGAAATCATTTATTTTTTATGAACAAACATTTTAATAAAATCATTCATGTCTTAAGCTCCTGACCCTCTGTGGGAACCAAAAAATCGTAGTATTTGCTCTCATGAGTAATTTCAAAGAATTTCCATCCCCAATGGCACCCTATTCCCTTTATAGTACACTACTTTTGACCAGGGCCATAGGGTTCTGGTCAAAAGTAGTGTACTCTATAAAGAATAGGGTGCCATTTAGATTTTGCATTTGTATGTGAGCGACAGGACTTTTTACATTTGCGTTATTAAACCTACCTGTCCTTTGCCCTCTAGAAAATATTTTAGAAAGTAAATTATTAATTCATATATTCTTTCTTGTGATATTTATGTCATCATTTTGTGCCTTCTTTAGTTACTGAGGGGAGGTTAGGAGAGTAGGGGCAGCTGTATGAGCGAAAACAATGATGCACACTAAGTACTACAACGTTTGTGAAAAGCACTGATACTATTCCGAGGCATACGAGGGGGAAAACATGCCTCCCTTGGAGAGGAGAAACACTGTAAACCAATGGTTTTGTCTCTTTTTTAAAATAATTTAAACTGGAAATATGTACAATACATATGCTATGTTCGTCAAATCAGGATCAGGAGGTTCACAGGTTTTTTCGTGTCCTTTTTTTCTTTAAAAGGATGAAACTAGCATGTACATATGAAATAGTGACTGAATCGAAACTCCCATGAATTCTTTCAGTATCTGAAGATTGCTGTATATTTTATGAGTAATAAAATTGTCATGGGTCTCTCACTCCACCGGGTTACCACCTTAATTTTCTTCCACTCTGCTCACCACTCTCTCTACTCAGCCTAACTAGCTCCACCTGTCCCTGCTCTGCTCTGCTCTAATTACTCTGCCAGCTGCGCTGCATTACCCACTACCTCTCCCAGTATTTAAGGCCCTGTCTTTCAGCTCTCCGGTGTCAGATCGTCTGCAAAGCTCACACCCGGAACCTGTTTGCTCGCGCTTCTGGCTCACCCTGGTTTTGTGACCCCGGACCTGCCTGATTTTTGGATACTCTTCTGCCTCAGGAGATCCAGACCTGCTTCTGCCATTACGACTCCTGACTACTCTTCAATCCCGGTAACTCTGACCAGCCTTCTGCCTTGCTACTACGTATTTTGGATTTCCCTTGAACTGTACTGCTGCCTTGTTTCATTCCGCCCTGTTGTGTCTGTGTCTCCCCCCCCCAGGACTTCTGGACCACCCACCACCGGCTTCATAGGACGCATCGCTGCCACTGGGGGGGGCACAGACCCAGCACATTGGACGGGATCCCTGTTACCCCTGGAGCCTTCATTCACTCCCTACTTCCCTTTTCCCTTAAGTTTTAATAAACTTTCTGGTGTGACGCAATTGTGGTCCTCTGGTCGTCTGTCTGAACCGTGACAAAAATAAAGAAATGAGTTATGTTATTTAATAATGAACTATGGGTTATCTGTTTTATGTGACAACCGCAGTATCAATTTCTAGGTGACAGTGGTGCTAATCCCAAAAGAAAGGCTACATACAACAAGGAACAAGAAGTCTATTGGCAAAGTGATGAATATTGCATGTACCTTGGCCTAACGGTGTGGGTTATGTATTTTATTTTTCATGGCGTCCTCAACATTACAGTTTTAAGGGCAACAATAGCCTACATTTGTTTACAACTCGCAGGATTTCCATACATGAGCTTTCAACAACACAGAGTGTTGCATCAGCACGAGATCGAAAGTGCGTCAAATCTGTACAGGTCATTGTTACGTCATCACTGATAAACGTTGAAACTGATGAAAAACCGCTGGAGCAGTTCAGTCTAAACCTCCCTAGTGCTGGAGGATTGCGTTTGTTTTCGCTCTGGATGCGCGTTCATTTTGGCAAGGAAATGTGCTGATTTTGCAAGGAGATGGAGAATAAAGAGTTCAAGGTAGGCATGTTATTTATTTTTAAATCTTCAATTATATTAATTACTGTGGATTAAATATTGTTTAACAAATGAAATAATGTGCTATTCATGCTGTAATATCAAACTAGAAAGTCTATGGCCGGGGAGTCATGAGAGTTGGCTAAAGGTACAGTAGGGTCAAATGGGGGTCAAAGGTTATGACAGCACCTTCATGAATTCGTCCAAAATGGCACCCTATTCCCTATGTAGGCTAGTGTACTACTTTTGACCAGGAGCCATAGAAGGGTTGGCTGACGTCACGAAAATGATGCTCGCGCATCGATGGCCGGAAGTCGTGTATCTTGTTATGATTCTGAACCTCAGCTAACAACAAGCTGCCATGTGGGGAATCGTAGCTCTGTGGCATGTTTCAGCTTGTTGTATGGTGTTATTGATACCATGTCTTGTTTTGAGGTGTTTTGACTGATATCATGTCTATGCAATGACTCAAATTCGCTACCTAGCTAACCAACAACAACTGTAACAATGTATTTGAGACGAGTTCATTGTTCAAATGTATTTATGTTTGCATTAAACATTTAGAGACTAAATATAGTTTACATGTTGTCAACAGTCTAAGTCAAACCCTGTCTATTTTGCCCCATAGTTGCATGCCAGTTTTGTTGCTTAACAACCAACCCCTCTATAGAGTCCCACAGTGGAGGTGTGATAATACCCATAAAACCTAGCGGTCAAACAGGGACATGGTTCCAATCGTTTTTCCACCATTCATTTTTCCCATAGCCGATTTTAGAAACACATAAAATAAGGGCTGTATTTCGTGTAGGCTTACCCTGGCGTGACGTTTTTGTAACTATGTAAATCTCTCTCGGACAAGTTGACTTTTATCAGTATATTTACATTTTACATTTATATCATTTAGCAGACGCTCTTATCCAGAGCGACTTACAATGGTGCATTCAACAATTGGTGCATTCAACTTATGATAGCCAGTGGGACAACCACTTATTTTTCTTATTTTTTTTTTTATGGGGGGGAGGGGGGGGTAGAAGGATTACTTTATACTATTCCAGGTATTCCTTAAAGAGGTAGGGTTTCAAGTGTCTCCGGAAGGTGGTCAGTGACTCCGCTGTCCTGGCGTCGTGGGGGAGCTTGTTCCACCATTGGGGTGCCAGAGCCTGAAGGTAAGGAGGTGCCGTTCCCCTCACAGCTCCGTAGGCAAGCACCATGGTCTTGTAGTAGATGCGAGCCTCAACTGAGCGGGGTGACATGAGAGAACTTGGGAAGGTCGAACACCAGACGGGCTGCGGCGTTCTGGATAAGTTGTAGGGGTTTAATGGCACAGGCAGGGAGCCCAGCCAACAGCGAGTTGCAGTAATCAAGACGGGAGATGACATGTGCCTGGATTAGGAACTGTGCCGCTTTCTGTGTAAGGTAGGGTCGTACTCTGCAAATGTTGTAGAGCATGAACCTGCAGGATCGGGTCACCGTTTTGATGTTAGCAGAGAATGACAGGGTGTTGTCCAGGGTCACGCCAAGGCTCTTTGCACTCTGGGAGGAGGACACAATGGAGTTGTCAACCGTGATGGCGAGATCATGGAACGGGCAGTCCTTCCCAGGGATGAAGAGCAGCTCCGTCTTGCAGAGGTTCAGCTTGAGGTGGTGATCCGACATCCACACTGATATGTCTGCCAGACATGCAGAGATGCGATTCGCCACCTGGTTATCAGAAGGGGGAAAGGAGAAAATTAATTGTGTGTTGTCTGCGTAGCAATGATAGGAGAGACCATGTGAGGATATGACAGAGCCAAGTGACTTGGTGTATAGAGAGAATAGGAGAGGGCCTAGAACTGAGCCCTGGGGGACACCAGTGGTGAGAGCACATGGTGCGGAGACAGATTCTCGCCACGCTACCTGGTAGGAGCGACCTGTCAGGTAGGACGCAATCCAAGAGTGAGCAGCGCCGGAGATGCCCAACTCGGAGAGGGTGGAGAGGAGGATCTGATGGTTTACAGTATCAAAGGCAGCGGATAGGTCTAGAAGGATAAGAGCAGAGGAGAGAGAGTTAGCTTTAGCAGTGCGGAGAGCCTCCATGACACAGAGAAGAGCAGTCTCAGTTGAATGACCAGTCTTGAAACCTGACTGGTTTGGATCAAGAAGGTCATTCTGAGAGTGATAGCAGGAGAGTTGGCTAGAGACGGCACGCTCAAGAGATTTGGAGAGAAAAGAAAGAAGGGATACTTACTTGTCTGTAGTTGTTGACATCGGAGGGATCGAGTGTAGGTTTTTTGAGGAGGGGTGCAACTCTCGCTCTCTTGAAGACGGAAGGGACATGGCCAGCGGTCAAGGATGAGTTGATGAGCGAGGTGAGGTGAGGTGAGGTAAGGGAGAAGGTCTCCGGAAATGGTCTGGAGAAGAGAGGAGGGGATAGGGTCAAGCGGGCAGGTTGTTGGGCGGCCGGCCGTCACAAGTCGCAAGATTTCATCTGGAGAGAGAGGGGAGAAAAAAGTCAAAGCATAGGGTAGGGCAGTGTGAGCAGGACCAGCGGTGTCATTTCACTTAATAAATGAGGATCGGATGTCGTCAACCTTCTTTTCAAAATGGTTGACGAAGTCATCCACAGAGAGGGAGGAGGGTGGGGGAGGAGGATTCAGCAGGGAGGAGAAGGTGGCAAAGAGCTTCCTAGGGTTAGAGGCATAGGCTTGACATTTAGAGTGGTAGAAAGTGGCTTTAGCAGCGGAAACAGAGGAAGAGAATGTAGAGAGGAGGGAGTGAAAAGATGACAGGTCCGCAGGGAGTCTAGTTTTCCTCCATTTCCGCTCGGCTGCCCGGAGCCCTCTTCTGTGAGCTCGCAATGAGTCGTCAAGCCACGGAGCAGGAGGGGAGGACCGAGCCGGCCGGGAGGATAGGGGACATAGAGAGTCAAAAGATGCAGAAAGGGAGGAGAGGAGGGTTGAGGAGGCAGAATCAGGAGATCGGAGGGAGAAGGATTTAGCAGAGGGAAGAGATGATAGGATGGAAGAGGAGAGAGTAGCGGGAGAGAGAGAGCGAAGGTTGTGATGGCACATTACCATCTGAGTAGGGGCAGAGTGAGTAGTGTTGGAGGAGAGCGAGAGAGAAAAGGATACAAAGTAGTGGTCGGAGACTTGGAGGGGAGTTGCAGTGAGATTAGTAGAAGAACAGCATCTAGTAAAGATGAGGTCAAGCGTATTGCCTGCCTTGTGAGTAGGGGGGGACGGTGAGAGGGTGAGGTCAAAAGAGGAAAGGAGTGGAAAGAAGGAGGCAGAGAGAAATGAGGCAGAGACGTAGGGAGGTTAAAGTCACCCAGAACTGTGAGGGGTGAGCCATCCTCAGGAAAGGAACTTATCAAGGCGTCAAGCTCATTGATGAACTCTCCAAGGGAACCTGGAGGGCGATAAATGACAAGGATGTTAAGCTTGAATGGGCTAGTGATGTGACAGCATGGAATTCAAATGAGGAGATAGACAGATGGGTCAGGGGAAAAAGAGAGAATGTCCACTTTGGAGAGATGAGGATTCCTGTGCCACCGCCGCGCCGACCAGATGCTCTCGGGGTATGCGAGAACACATGGTTAGACGAGGAAAGAGCAGTAGGAGTAGCAGTGTTTTCTGTGGTAATCCATGTTTCCGTCAGCGCCAAGAAGTCGAGGGACTGGAGGGTAGCATAGGCTGAGATTAACTCTGCCTTGTTGGCTGCAGAACGGCAGTTCCAGAGGCTGCCAGACCACTAGGTTTTATGGGTATTATGACTCATACTGTGGGACTCTATAGGGCTCCAGCCAAAAGAAGTGCACTATATTGGAACTAGGGTGCTATTTCGGACACAAGCATAGATATGATGCATTATTATGTGACCATAGAAATAGAATCACTAGAAAGGATAGAGCCTCTGACCTTGGCAATTTGACTGGTAAACTGAACTGCACACCTGATATGATGTTCTGGTGATTATATTTCTCTGAATATGATGCATTATGATGTGACAATGAGAGTTGGGTTAATGGTGCTCTCAAGGCAACTGGGAACTCGAAAAAAATAACTAGGTCAAATCATGACGTCCGTGATCTTCAGGTCGGAAAGTCGGAGCTCTAGAAAGATGCCAGAGTTTCCGACTTGGAATTCCTTTTTACATTTTGTGGTGGTTATTTTATCCCCTTTTTCTCCCCAATTTTTCGTGATATCCAATTGGTAGTTACGATCTTGTTACGATCTTGTCTCATCGCTGCAACTCCCCAGCGGGCTCGGGAGAGGTGAAGGTTGAGTCAGGCGTCCTCCAAAACATGACCCGCCAAGCCGCGCTGCTTCCGACTTGGAATTCCGAGTTGGATGACTGTTCAAAACGATTTTTCCCAGTCGGAGCTTGTTTTTTTTTCCTATTTCCCAGTTGTCTTGAACGCACTGAAGTCGGAAGTCAGAGATTTCCCAGTTGTTTTGAACACGGCAAAAGGCAACACAGTAGGTGACATCTAAACATGACTTTGTGCTGTCTTTCAGAGGTCAGAGGTCAATGGGAATGACCTCACCCTCATAGACCTGGATGACCCCATCAATGAAGCTGATGTTATGAAGGAAGTCAGGTAAGTGATTTACACTAATGACACATTTGTGACTGGTTACAGGATCACATAGGCCTACAGATACAGATTCAGTAGTAGGTCAAAGGTCACCGCCTATGGAGAGGTAGGCCCAGAGCCATGTATTTAGAGAGTTGGGACATTGAGATATAAACTCAGCAAAAAAAGAAACGTCCTCTCACTGTCAACTGCGTTTATTTTCAGCAAACTGAACGTGTAAATAACGCATCTCCCGAGTGGCGCAGTGTTCTAAGGCACTGCATCGCAGTGCTAGCTGTGCCACTAGAGATCCTGGTTCGAATCCAGGCTCTGTCGTAGCCGGCCGCGACCGGGAGACCCATGGGGCGGCGCACAATTGGCACAGCGTCGTCCAGGGTAGGGGAGGGAATGGCCGGCAGGGATGTAGCTCAGTTGGTAGAGCATGGCGTTTGCAACGCCAGGGTTGTGGGTTCGATTCCCACGGGGGGGCAGTATGAAAAAAAAAAATATATATATAAAAAAAGAATAAAAATAAAATAAACAAATAAAACAATGTATGCACTCACTAACTGTAAGTCGCTCTGTAGCTCAACTGGTAGAGCACGGCGCTTTGTAACGCCAAGGTAGTGGGTTCGATCCCCGGGACCACCCATACACAAAAATGTATGAACGCATGACTGTAAGTCGCTTTGGATAAAAGCGTCTGCTAAATGGCATATTATATTATTATTATTATAAGAGCGTCTGCTAAATGACTAAAATGTAAAAATGTAATGTAAATATTTGTATGAACATAACAAGATTCAACAACTGAGACATAAACTGAACAAGTTCCACAGACGTGTGACTAACAGAACAAAGGGGGGGGTCAAAATCTAAAGTAACAGTATCTGGTGTGGCCACCAGCTGCATTAAGTACTGCAGTGCATCTCCTCCTCATGGACTGCACCAGATTTGCCAGTTCTTGCTGTGATATGTTACCCCCTCGTCCACCAAGGCACCTGCAAGTTCCCAGACATTTCTGGGGGGAATGGCTAAATCCTAGCCCTCACCCTCCGATCCAACAGATCCAGGCTCTTCATGGCAGAACACTGACATTCCTGTCTTGCAGGAAATCACGCACAGAACGAGCAGTATGGCTGGTGGCATTGTCATGCTGGAGGGTCATGTCAGGATGAGCCTGCAGGAAGGGTACCACATGAGGGAGGAGGATGTCTTCCCTGTAACGCACAGCGTTGAGATTTCCTGCAATGACAACAAGCGTAGTCCGATGATGCTGTGACACACCGCCCAAGACCATGACGGACCATCCACCTCCAAATCGATCCCGCTCCAGAGTACAGGCCTTGGTGTATCGCTCATTCCTTCGACGATAAACACGAATCCGACCATCACCCCTGGTGAGACAAAACCGCGACTCGTCAGTGAAGAGCACTTTTTTGCCAGTCCTGTCTGGTCCAGCGACGGTGTGTTTGTGCCCATAGGCGACGTTGTTGCCGGTGATGTCTGGTGAGGACTTGCCTTACAACAGGCCTACAAGCCCTCAGTCCAGCCTCTCTCAGCCTATTACGGACAGTCTGAGCACTGATGGAGGGATTGTGCGTTCCTGGTGTAACTCGGGCAGTTGTTGTTGCCATCCTGTACCTGTCCCGCAGGATGTTCCGATCCTGTGCAGATGTTGTTACACGTGGTCTGCCACTGCGAGGATGATCAGCTGTCCGTCCTGTCTCCCTGTAGCTCTGTCTTAGGCGTCTCACAGTACGGACATTGCAATTTATTGCCCTGGCCACATCTGCAGTCCTCATGCCTCCTTGCAGCATGCCTAAGGCACGTTCACGCAGATGAGCAGGGACCCTGGGCATTTTTCTTTTGGTGTTTTTCAGAGTCAGTAGAAAGGCCTCTTTAGGGTCCTACGTTTTCATAACTACCGTCTGTAAGCTGTTAGTGTCTTAATGACCGTTGCACAGGTGCATGTTCATTAATTGTTTATGGTTCATTGAACAACATTTTACATTTTAGTCATTTAGCAGACACTCTTATCCAGAGCGACTTACAGTTAGTGAGTGCATACATTTTCATACTGGCCCCCCGTGGGAAACAAACCCACAACCCTGGCGTTGCAAGCGCCATGCTCTACCAACTGAGCTACAGGGGACTAGCATGGGAAACAGTGTTTAAACCCTTTACAATGAAGATCTGTGAAGATATTTGGATTTTTACGAATTATCTTTGAAAGATCCTGAAAAAGGGACGTTTTCTTTTTTTGCTGAGTTTATGTATACATTACATGACACAGTAGATATCCATATGACAGCTTGCTCCCCATGGGCAATGTTGACATTTTAAACAATGCTATGTAACTGAACATCTATAATTAGAATTTACTTATAATGAAAGGATAAATGAAAGGCTCCAAGGCGCTAACATGGAGTCCTTTTAAAAGTTGGCAGAATTCTCTAAATATTTGGCTCTGGATAGGCCGAGTCATCTCAAGAGTATTGGAGCCATATAATTTGAGTGATTCTATTCTAATTCTAGAATGATTCATTCTAATTCTGTGATTCTAATTCTATAATTACACATCCTCACACTCACATTATAGCAGTGACCTAAGAGAGATTCCTTTTCACTATCTAGATCCCATAAAGATCACAGAGAGGCTGAGAGACTGACCAAGTTGGACGAGGCTGTTCTAGACACAGATACCCCAACTCAGTCACAGGAGGTTGAAGAAGAGAGTGAGTTGGACGAGGCTGTTGCCATCCCATCTCAGTCGCAGGAGGTTGAAGGAGAGAGTGAGTTGGACGAGGCTGTTGCCATCCCATCTGAGTCGCAGGACGATGAAGGAGATAGTGAGTTGGACGAGGCTGTTGCCATCCCATCTCAGTCGCAGGAGGTTGAAGGAGAGAGTGAGTTGGACGAGGCTGTTGCCATCCCATCTCAGTCGCAGGAGGTTGAAGGAGAGAGTGAGTTGGACGAGGCTGTTGCCATCCCATCTCAGTCGCAGGAGGTTGAAGGAGAGAGTGAGTTGGACGAGGCTGTTGCCATCCCATCTCAGTCGCAGGAGGTTGAAGGAGAGAGTGAGTTGGACGAGGCTGTTGCCATCCCATCTCGGTCGCAGGAGGTTGAAGGAGAGAGTGAGTTGGACGAGGCTGTTGCCATCCCATCTCGGTCGCAGCAGGTTGAAGGAGAGAGTGAGTTGGACGAGGCTGTTGCCATCCCATCTCGGTCGCAGGAGGTTGAAGTAGAGAGTGAGTTGGACGAGGCTGTTGCCATCCCATCTCAGTCGCAGGAGGTTGAAGGAGAGAGTGATTTGGACGAGGCTGTTGCCATCCCATCTCAGTCGCAGGAGGTTGAAGGAGAGAGTGAGTTGGACGAGGCTGTTGCCATCCCATCTCAGTCGCAGGAGGTTGAAGGAGAGGGTGAGTTGGACGAGGCTGTTGCCATCCCATCTCAGTCGCAGGAGGTTGAAGGACAGAGTGAGTTGGACGAGGCTGTTGCCATCCCATCTCAGTCGCAGGAGGTTGAAGGAGAGAGTGATTTGGACGAGGCTGTTGCCATCCCATCTCAGTCACAGGAGGTTGAAGGAGAGAGTGAGTTGGACGAGGCTGTTGCCATCCCATCTCAGTCACAGGAGGTATGATGTATTTTTCTATTACATGGATGACATTTCATTGAGATATTTTGTGTTTTAATGACGCAAAATTGAATTCCAGCCTAACTCTGCTTTCTGTTGTCGCCATCAGGCTGCAGTGGTGACCTTCACTACCGTGACCCATAAGGATGAAACTTCCCAGACCAGCCTCACCCTCAGCAGGGGAAAGAGAAGCTACCCAGACCTACACACCTTTGTGCAGGACATGAAGGACGAGTAAGTTGCTCTTTGGCTTCCCCATGCATCCCCTAGATATGTTCCCTATCTCAATTGCATACTCCTCGTGTCCTCTCTTCTCAAAACCCATTGGATGAGAAAGCCAGAGGTCCCGCCCTTCTGACCTTCTCATCCAATGGGTTTTGAGAAGGAGGTGAGGAGATTGAGAGTCTCCCATAGTCTCGGGCCAATACAAAGGACTCAACGGACCAAATAACCAATCAGGGATGTCTGGGTGTGGCCTAGTTCCATAGAGGTCCATCCTTAACGTAGTCTAAGATAATAGAGGTAATGTCCATCCATAACTTAATCTAAGATAATAGAGGTAATGTCCATCCATAACGTAATCTAAAATAATAGAGGTAATGTCCATCCATAACGTAATCTAAAATAATAGAGGTAATGTCCATCCATAACGTAATCTAAAATAATAGAGGTAATGTCCATCCATAACGTAGTCTAAGATAATAGAGGTCATGTCCATCCATAACGTAGTCTAAGATAATAGAGGTAATGTCATGTAGTTCATTGTGTACTTGCATTTATTTACTTTTCAGCCATTGGAATCTGCTGAGTGAGAATATGCGTGCCGGGGTGAGTTATAGTCACCTCTAAAGTAGTTAATGTTGGTAAAATGGACCAAACATTCATTTGTGGAAATCCTGCAGGACCTTTAATCCTGAACCACTGCTTTAATTGACTAGCTTGAGTAAATGGTTCTACGTTTTATATCAGTGCAGCCCCTTTAACAAACTAACTCTGGATGGTCTTTTAACATTGCAGATGAGCAGACATGAGTTTAGTGCCAAGTGCATGGATATTGTAGCATGGGTGATGGAGTCTACATCCACTGTGGTTGTTCCCGCCCTTGACCTCACCATGCAGATAGAGCTCTCTGATTCGCCAAGCTCTTCTGGATCAGGAAGTAATGAGGCAGGAGAGGTGACCTCTCTTGGCCGCAGCGTCAGATTCAGCTGTAGTGGAGGACCCAGCAGGTGCACCAGCGCCAGAACCGCCTGCAGCACACGCACTCCCACGCCTTTCCCCTCCTCTCACAGGTACCTAGCCCTATCCCCTCCTCTCACAGGTACCTACCCCTATCCCCTCCTCTCACAGGTACCTACCCCTCTCCCCTCCTCTCACAGCTACCTAGCCCTATCCCCTCCTCTCACAGGTACCTAGCCCTATCCATGCCTCTCACAGGTACCTAGCCCTATCCCCTCCTCTCACAGGTACCTAGCCCTATCCCCTCCTCTCACAGGTACCTAGCCCTATCCCCTCCTCTCACAGATACCTAGCTCTATCCCCTCCTCTTTTTGCAGGTCTTTCCTGTTATAGGTACAAATATCCATTCCAGATCCACTTAGTGAGAAATACTACTTAGATACTACACAACCACTCTAAAAAGTTTACTCTAAATGTTAATGTCTGGACTGAGTGTGGTTTGAGATGGTTCACAATGCTTCCTTTGAATAACAATAACAAGGTTGAGTTTGTGTCCCAAATTCTTGGATCATATTTTTTTATTTTGTTACCATGTATTATTCATTTCTATTGTGCATTCTGCAGGTGTTTGACCTCTTTGCTAAGTGAGGACAATGAGCGATATGTCTCCTCACCTGAGGGTGGCGATAGAGAGATGAGACACAGACCACACTCAGCACCACTGAGATCTGTGTTTGGCATCTCTGAGGACTCTGTCTTCGACATGGTCCAGAGCGGCCAGTCGCAGGGTGACATCGTACCGCCGCCCAAACGGAGTAGACAGGAGAAATACAGACCTAGCAAAATGTCAACGGACGGCAAGTTTATGATGGGTATTGTCGAGTTGGTTATAAACCTTCTCAACTCCAGATGGGCTGAGCTAATGCGAAGTGTCAGTCAGGGAACTCTAGTTCTGCTGACTGGAAGTATCTCAGCAAGTCAACAGTTTGCCCAAGAGATGCTAAGCATGGCGACTTCTAAGATGTATTCCCATGCCATAGAGCATATTGCGCTCGGCCACAAGTCTCCCCTTGAGTTAGAGAGGGAGCTTGAGGCCATCTTGGGTCCTCTGGCTGGACAGGTCATAGTCATCATCATAGATAGCATCATCAAGGCTAAAACCAACGGAGGAAATGAGGGGAGAGCGACCAGCCCCTTGACCTATTTTCTAACTGCCATTTCGGCAGAAATACAAAGCCTAGTGGTTCACAGATCGGCTAGCAGACCATCCACCAGACTGTCCAACAACGACCCACTGCTGAACATTTCCAAGTCGAAGGTCTTAAGATCAGTTCTGCTCAAAATGGCAGAGCTCTTTGGCCAAGGTCCAAGTGAAACATGTCTAGTTCCACTAGTCCAGAGTCAGTCCAACAACTCCATTTGCGACTGGACTGTGAATGCAGGCACCATTCATCCAAGTACATTTCTGTCCGACAACAGAATGATAGAAGTGTCATCCGATGTTGTGGATCTTGTACTTGAGGTTTTTTGGATAACAGGATTTTTGGATAACAGGAACCCGTCAAGGCCACAGAGTGCCTGCTCCCACAACTCAGCTAGTGGAGCAATAGATATGAGAGCTCTTGCTGGGGACTTGGTCAGACAGGTGTCTGTCAAACTCAGCCCGTTTGTCTCTGAGAGTCAACTCTCCACCATGTCCATGACAGATCTGTCATCATCTTTTTCTGACTCCACCTTGAAGCAGTTGTGTTCTCGCTCTGTTGTTGCTCTGGTAACTGCCTGTCAAGCAATCAAAACAGAGCTCGAGAACCAGAGACCTACCAACCTGGCAGCCAGAGACCTACTATCGTCTCTGGTAGAGACCATTGAGGACATGGATATCTCTGACATCCTCCGGGGCCCGTCGGCCATTTTGGAGGTGGCTGCTGTGATAAAGCACCCAGAGATGTCCACCTCGACAATATACAGATCTCTGCTTCTCGACTCATCTCTCGCCTCCTCTAAGATGGTCACTGAGAGCATTATCTTCAACAACCCATGCCCATCAGAGGAGAATGTGAGTATTCAGAAGGAGCTCCCTGCTGATAAAGTTGACATTGTGGTGTTATTTTATGTATCATGAAGGCAAGTGTAGGGAAAGGTCAATAATATTAGTAATAAGCATGGATATGTTGTAAAATTGAAAATCTATATGCCTTGGAGTGTTTATGGATTGAGAGCCAGTTGAATTCAGAGCAGAGATAATTATGTGTTTTTCATGAAAACTCCTGCAGCTGGTTTAGGAGTGTCAATGACGTGATGGCTGTGGAGATAGAAGTAACAATGGAGCTAGTGTTTGCGTTTCTTTATGTTTATGACCTTATGACCTGACACATGGCCACATGCATATCATCTCAGGGGCTGAGAGGATGATGAATGATAAATGTTTTATAATGTATTATGAAATGATAATGGTGAAACAGAATGAACATGTTTGATATTTTATAATTCAGATATATGTTTAAATAATGAATATAGATATTAAGTATATGATGTGTTCTTTCAAATGGGTTTTTTAAACTGAGGCCATGGGGTTGTTCTAGACATCTGGTTTGCATTTACATTAGTTTTTTAAGAAGGGGCTTTTGAGAAGGGGCCTAGGCACGCAGCCAATAGAATGATCGAATAAGAGGGGTGGTGCTAACTAAAAAAAGTTAGGAATGTTTTTTCATGTGTATATAATTGAGCTCTTGGCCAAAAAGGGACAGTCTTTGTCTCTTTGGAAAAAGGCTCGGCTTTGTTTTTTAAATAAAGTCTAAATTCTTAAATTCACAGGCTCTGATGTCTTGAGAGATATTTTTGAGTTAATTATCTAGTCAAATGTTTCTACAACAACATCCTCCATGGTCAACCAGTGGAGGAGTATATTGTCAAAGCTGAGCAATGCATCACTCAGGTCATTCAGGATGCAGCTGTGACATATACTGATGCGCTGGATAAAACCGACACTTGTGGGAAACTGTCGGAAATCCTATCTGTCCATGTTTCCTCAGAGAATATTGAGGAGGCATCCTCTGATCTCTTTGGTGGAATTATTTCCGACCTGCTTGAGGTATATGAGGTCAATAAGGCCTCCAAGCGTACGAAATCAGGTCGCAAAATGTTCTGGGTGGAAGTGAGTTCAGGTTCCCAGAAGATTTATACCAAAACCCTGGACAAACTAAGGAAGCTGTTCACCTCCCACCATCTCACTGAGGGAAAAAATACTCCTGTGCAAATCGAGCTTTCTGCAACTGGACTACTTGTAACTGAGGCCACTGTGCAGGAATCTCCTGTAACTGAGGCCACTTTGGCAGTGTCTCCTGTACAGAAGACAGACAGTAAGACCCCTTCTAAGTCCTCAGCCTCAGCCTACCAGCTCACCCTCGACACCTGCACTAAAGGGGTAATCAAACAGGTGATCTCGGTGCTGAGGGTGGACACTTCAAAGGAAAACTGCTCCGCTTCCGTTGGGGAGAGCACGTCAAATTCATCCTTCGACTTCAACCAGAAGTTGGACTCGATAATTTCGAAATTGGAGGACCTCACCATTTCGAGGGATGTGACGTCAGCCGAGATTGCCACACTCACGCGATCTCTTAGTGCAGCCAGCAGAACCTCTAACATTTCTATCCAGAGCTTTCACAGTGCTGAGTTCCGAGCTAAGGCCAAACACATTGTGAATGAGACCATTCTCAGAGCTGCTAGCAAAGCCAGCCATTCTTTGCTACAGAGCATGCCTAGCACCACCTTCTCACACCATGCGGTTTCTACAGCCGAAGATATAGTAAATATTATCATGCAAGACCTTGAAAGTGTATCCCAGTACACTGTGGACGACGCAGACTCCTTCCCACTAGGAGAGAAAAAGCTGGAGTTCCAGCTCAAACCCAGAGTTGTCTTTGACAACTTATTGGATGCTGCTCAAACCATGTACCACAGAGTAAAGGATAGACTGAACATCTTTTTCTCTTTTCCACCAGTGTCAGTCACCACAGCCAAATATGTGCTGGACTCCACCCCTGTGGAGACACTCAGACGTTCTAAGTCCGCTGACACTGCTTTTGTTGAGGACAGGAGCCGCCCTCCGTCTGTGAGAAGTGAGAAGCCTTTGTCAAAAGTCTGTTTGGCTAAAAGGTCTAAAACCCTTCTGTCTTCGAGTGGCTCTTCAACAGACCACCATGTAATTGACACATGCAGTGAGGATGTCACTCTGCCCACCAGGAGTATGTCAGTTGTGAGCAACAACAGTTTGAAGAGAGCCTCTCCTCTCCACGGCAGTGGATTGAGTGAAAGTTGCAAACCTCTTGTGGCTCTAAAAGACGTAACAGTGGCAGTCAGCCAAGAAGGCTTTAGCAAAACTGCAAAGAAGACGCTCAGCTTGATCCTAAATGTGATCAAGTGTAGAGTGGCCAACTCTGAGAGTTCATCTGTTGGGCAGATTGCAAGTGAGGAGTGTCTGATAGCCACTAACATGTTAGACTCTGTACTGGAGAGCCTTGACCAGTTGCCTGACATGAGCGCTGCCGATGAGATCACAAGGACAGAATCCCATACCTCTATCGCAATGGACGAGACAGGTTCACGGTCAATGCTTGTGAGCCAACAAGAAATAAACATATCTGACACCAATATCATAGTGAAAACTATAATGGACACATTGAAGACGGACGACCCAGAGATGACTTCAGCAGAAGAACATCTGGATAGGCTCCTGTCAGTTGAAGCCCTTCAAGGTGCATCTGGCAACCTGATCGCAAAGGTCCATGGTCTCATTCAGGAGATAACCATAAACCGTCAGCTTCAATCCATGGTTGGCCACAGAAGCCTCTCTCAACCAGCGCTGCCTAAACCAGCCCTGAGGAAGCTGTCAAAGGACGATGCCTCAGAGCTCATTTACAACTTTGCCCAGACTTCTGTTAGGAGACTCCTGGGGCAGTGTATGGGAAGGCCTTTGCCACCATCAGCTGAAATGGTTTTGGATCAGGTCATCAAGTTGATGACAGACGTGGTGATGGACAGCCTGACTTATGTGTCCAAGTCTACAATGGAGGATGGTAAGTGAAAGTACCTCTTTTCATCTGCATAGGACTTAATTGTAACATGATGCTCAATACATTGCGTTTTATGATGTAAAATTCACTGGTTGTGTCCAAAATGGCACCTTCTTCCATATTTAGTGCACTACTTTTGACCAGACCCTATGGGTCCTGGTCAAAAGTAGTGCACTATAAAGTGAAGAGAATGCCATTTGGGATGCAGTGACTGACTTCAATGGCTGCGTCCTCTTCTCCCAGTTATTGTACACAGGTCGGTCACACTAGCGTGCTCTTCTCACTCAGACACCAGCAATGCCACAAGTGACATCACTCATGGTGTTGTAGCTGACCTTAATGCTACTGAGGAATTCCCTGCCAGGAGCCTTAGCCCGGCTGATGTAAAGGCTGACGGCATGGCCCGCCTTCCCTCTGCCAGAGGGGAAGAGACTAAGAAGAACAGGAAGTGGCGTTTCCTACCGAAAATGCATAAGTTTCCAAAGATCATGATTAAGGTAGGGTGCTCTGTGTTTTGAGATTACATCTGTAAGGCAGGGCTGAATTTTACCCTACAGATTCACTACACCCCTATTGTCTCTCAGCATTAGAACAAAACTGTTGTCATTGTCTTTAGGAGGTTGAGTGAGGACGCTGTAATGCAATCCTAATACACATGGGAGAGAGTCAATGGCTATGTCCCAAATGGCACCCTATTCCCTATATAGTGCACTACTTTTTACCAGCGCTCTATGGGCCCTTTTCAAAAGTAGTGCCTTACGTAGCGAATAGGGTGCCTTTTGGGATGCACACTCTGTATTTTACACAGGCTCAGTTGTCCTGATGTGTTTTGTCAACAGCTGTTCAAGACAAAAGGGGAACCGAAGAGCCACCCTAAACAGGATGCACTGCCTACCAAACGTCTCAGAGAGACTCATATTTCACAGGGTAAGTGATAAGCATCGATAATGTCATATTGATGTATCACCCTATGACAAGCTTGTTAAAACAGTGACAACAGATACAGGCAGACCGACGGACAGACAGGCAGACGGACAGGCAGGCAGACAGACAGACAGGCAGGCAGGCAGGCAGGCAGACGGACAGGCAGACAGACAGACAGACAGACAGACAGACAGACAGACAGACAGACAGACAGACAGACAGACAGGCAGACAGACAGACAGACAGGCAGACGGACAGGCAGGCAGACGGACAGGCAGGCAGACAGACAGACAGACAGGCAGACAGGCAGACAGACGGACAGGCAGACGGACGGGCAGGCAGACAGACAGACAGGCAGGCAGGCAGACGGACAGGCAGGCAGACGGACAGGCAGGCAGACAGGCAGGCAGGCAGGCAGGCAGACGGACAGGCAGGCAGACGGACAGACACAAACACACACATTCATTTTCTGATTATGAAATGTTCTTATGACAGATGCTGAGTGTGAGGTTCCAGAGGTTCCATCCACTTCCCCTCCCAAGGAGGACCTGACAACCACACCGGCCCCTGCTCCCCAGGAGTCCCAGTCCCGTAAACGCCCACTCATAGTCAGGGTGTTACACGCTCTCTCCAGAGCCATCTCCAAACCATTCAGAGGAGCTTCTGGGAAGAAGAATTAGCCAAATGCCTGATTTTATTAATATTATATTTTAATCAGAGCCTTTATTTAATAAAACATTACTGCATTGATTTCTGTCTATAGTAGTCTTCATGTATGTGCAAGATAACGGTAAAGTACTTCAAACCACATAGTCAAAAGTATTCATAGTGAAGTACCGTTTATGATTATTGATTGTGGAAATACACATAATACAGAAAAGTTGTTGTCACATACAAAGACAGACATAAAGGAGAACTCCGTAGACCAGTCACATTCTCAAGCCATAACTAAATCCATGAATGGATCTCCTATAAGATGACAGGAGAACATTTGTAACACTTTCTATGAATCCAGGCTCTGTCGCAGCCGGCCGCGACCGGGAGACTCATGGGCGACGCACAATTGGCCCAGCGTCGTCCAGGGTAGGGGAGGGAATGGCCGGCAGGGATGTAGCTCAGTTGATAGAGCATGGCGTTTGCAAGCAAAACCTCAAGACTTCCTTAGTATTTGATTTTGTGCACCAGCTGTTGTTTACAAATATACACAGACCGCCACCCCTTGTCTTACCGGAGTCAGCCGCTCTTTCCTGCCGATGTAGCGTATATCCCGTCAGCTGTATGTTGTCCATGTCGTCGTTCAGCCACGACTTGGTGAAACATAAGATATTACAGTTTTTAATGTCCCGTTGGTAGGATAACCGTAATCGTAGGTCTTCTAATTTATTTTCAAATGATTGAACATTGGCTAATAGGATTGATTGAAGAGGCAGTTTACTTGCACGCCGTCGGATTCTTACAAGGCACCCTGACCTACGTCCACGATATCTCCGTCTCTTTCTCCTGCGAATGACGGGGATTTGGTCCTTGTCGGGTGTCTGTAGGATATCCTTCGCGTCCGACTCGTTGAAGAAAAAATCTTCGTCCAATATGAGGTGAGTAATCGCTATCCTGATATCCAGAAGCTCTTTCTGGTTATAAGAGACGATGACAGAAACATTATGTACAGAATAAATTACAAATAACGCGAAAAAACACACATTATAGTACAATTGGTTAGAGGGCTGTAAAACGGCAGCCATCTTCTCCGGCGCCATCTCCCCAGATGCCTTTAAACAGCTTGGAAAATCACCCCCACAGCATGATGCTGCCACCCCCGTGCTTCACGGTTGGGAGGGTGATCTTCGACTTGCAAGCAACCCCCTTTTTCCTCCAAACATAACAATGGTCATTATGGCCAAACAGTTCTATTTTTGTTTCATCAGACCAGAGGACATTTCTCCAAAAAGTACGATCTTTGTCCCCATATGCAGTTGCAAACCGTAGTCTGGCTTTTCTATGGCGGTTTTGGAGCAGTGGCTTCTTCCTTGCTGATTGACCTTTCAGTACCTTTTGTACCTGTTTCCTCCAGCATCTTCACAAGGTCCTTTACTGTTGTTCTGGGATTTATTTGCATTTTTCGCACCAAAGTACGTTCATCTCTAGGAGACAGAACGCGTCTCCTTCCTGAGCGGTATGACGGCTGCGTGGTCCCATGGTGTTTATACTTACGTACTATTGTTTGTACAGATGAACGTGGTACCTTCAGATGTTTGGAAATTGCTCCCAAGGATGAACCATACTTGTGTACGTCTACACATTTTTTTTTTGAGGTCTTGGCTGATTTCTTTTGATTTTCCCATGATGTCAAGCAAAGTGGCACAGAGTTTGAAGGTAGGCCTGGAAATATATCCACAGGTACACCTCCAATTGACTCAAACAATGTCAATTAGCCTATCAGAAGCGTCTAAAGCCATTTTCTGGAATTTTCCAAGCTGTTTAAAGGCACAATCAACTTAGTGTATGTAAACTTCTGACCAACTGGAATTGTGATACAGTGAATTATAAGTGAAATAATCAGTCTGTAAACAATTGTTGGAAAAATTACTTGTGTCATGCACAAATTAGATGTCCTAACCGACTTGCCAAAACTATAGTTTGTTAACATGAAATTTGTGGAGTTGTTGAAAAACGAGTTTTAATGACTCCAACCTAAGTGTATGTCAACTTCCGACTTCAACTGTATGTCTCCTTTACTATGTGACTAGCTCTCAGCACGTCTCAGATATCACTGGGGTAATAGAATAGGACTACACTACAAAAAGACTGAAAAGGAAATTGAAAGTGATGTCAGACAGATGACAGGAGGGATATTGTAAAGACATCAGCTCTGGGATACAAAGTCTCATCTTCTCAGAACTGGAGTCATAATATTTCACTTTACTGCTGAGGGTGCAGAGTGTTAAACACACACGCACGCACGCACGCACGCACGGACGGACGGACGGACGGACGGACGGACGGGCGGACGGACGGGCGGGCGGGCGGGCGGGCGGACGGACGGACGGACGGACGGACCACCAGTCAGAGACCACTATGATGACACAACAAATGATGACCACCAATCAGAGACCTCTATGATGACACACCAAATGATGACCACCAATCAGAGACCTCTATGATGACACACCAAATGATGACCACCAATCAGAGACCACTATGATGACACACCAAATGATGACCACCAATCAGAGACCACTATGATGACACACCAAATGATGACCACCAATCAGAGACCACTATGATGACACACCAAATGATGACCACCAATCAGAGACCACTATGATGACACACCAAATGATGACCACCAATCAGAGACCACTATGATGACACACCAAATGATGACCACCAATCAGAGACCACTATGATGACACACCAAATGCGTTTGATGGATCCTTTTTGTGTTCTTCTAATGCCTCTTAAGGGGACAGTAATCAAAATGTAACTGAAAGTAATCAGATTACATTACTGAGTTTGGGTAATCCAAAAGTTACGTTACTGATTACAATTTTGGACAGGCAACAAGTAACTGACATCATCTTCTGCACATCTATCACTCCAGTGTTAATACTAAATTGTAATTATTTTGCACTATGGCCTATTTATTGCCTTACCTCCATAACTTACTACATTTGCACACACTGTATATAGATTTTCTATTGTGTTATTGACTGTACATTTTGTTTATCCCATATGTAACTCTGTGTTGTTGTTGTTTTTATCGCACTGCTTTGCTTTATCTTGGCCAGGTCGCAGTTGTAAATGAGAACTTGTTCTCAACTGGCTTACCTGGTTAAATAAAGGTGAAATAAAACAAAAAAAAACTGTAACACACACTATATTACAAACAAACACGATGAAACACTGCCACCTAGTGCTCATTAAACAGTTTAGTGGTATGAACAGACGCACTCTTGAACCATTCTATTGTCTGGTATGGACTTTAATCTATGGATTAATCTAAAATCCAAAATCAATGTGTAATCTATGGATAAAGATCAAGTTTGAGTAAGATAGTATCTCTCTCTCTCTCTCTCTCTCTCTCTCTCTCTCTCTCTCTCTCTCTCTCTCTCTCTCTCTCTCTCTCTCTCTCTCTCTCTCTCACTCTCTCTCTCTCCAGTCTATCTCTCTCCAGTCTATCTCTCTCCAGTCTCTAGAGAGAGAGAGAGAGAGAGAGAGAGACTGGAGAGATAGAGACTGGAGAGAGAGACAGAGAGAGAGAGAGAGAAAAAGAGAGAGAGAGAGAGAGAGAGAGATGGCGAGAGAGAGAGAAAGAGAGAAAGAGAGAGAGAGATGGCGATTGAGAGAGAGAGAGAGAGAGAGAGAGAGAGAGAGAGAGGGAGAGGGAGAGGGAGAGGGAGAGGGAGAGGGAGAGGGAGAGGGAGAGGGAGAGAGAGAGAGAGAGAGAGAGAGGGAGAGAGGGAGAGAGAGAGAGAGAGAGAGAGAGAGAGAGAGAGGAGAAGAGAGAGAGATGGCGAGGAGAGAGAGAGAGAGAGAGAGAGAGAGAGAGAGGAGAGAGAGAGAGCTTCAAGAGCAGCAGCTAATGAAAAAATGAGTTTTTAGAGTGAAGTACATCGGGAAAAAACCAAAAGAAAACTGCAAGACTGAATAAGAGACAAAACAAGCAACAAACAAAGAAGAAAGGCTTTTGAAAAAGTAACTATTTTTCATAAAACTGTAGTTATCTTAGCTAGCTGAATTGTTTACCAGTTGCTAAGCAGTTGCTAGGGACTCTCCTGGAAGAAGCTAGCTAGCTAACAAAGAATATCTAGTTAACTGAAGAAAAGAAAGACAAAATAAGACAAAATAAGGACAGAAGACAAATGACATCAAAGTATAACAGTCCTCTAAAAGACACAAGAGAGAATAATACAAGAAACAACGCTTCTATTGCAACATTGTGTGAAATTGTTTACCCACCAGACATCCAGACGGAGAAAGCTAAGAAAAGTTTCAAAGGTTTGATGATGGAACAGAACCATGAATGCCTGTTTGCAGATCTTACCAGTTGCAAAACAAGAGCAAATGTAATATTTAATACCAAACAAGGGCACATATGAAAAAGGGTTATTTGCAACAATTTCCCTTTCTCAAAAAAGAGAGGCATCAGCCAAGGATGTCAGATCAGCATTTTTGAAGAAGCTGACAAGAGCAACACGTATTAAACAGTAAACTTATATAATAATGGAACTGTATTGATACAAGGCAATGATTCAAGCCTCCAGGATTTTGAGAATATGTTTGCTACCCTAAAAGCAGAAGCTAAACTCATCTCAGAAAACTGAGGAAAAAGTCAATGAGGGAGATGGAGAAAAGCAGGCCCCAACGGTCTCTGTGACACAGCAAGAAGCCCTCAGTGTCCCTCTACCTACCTCACCTGCAGCAGACAAAGCCAAGGACATGCCTACGACACCAAGAACACCTGCTATGCAATGTTTCCACAACACCCTCTCTCTAATTGAAGCAGAGGTCATATAATTCAAAGAGAGGGAGGAGGACACTGTCCAGAAACTAAAAGAAGAGATGAAACAGTTCAATCAGACAAATGATGACCTCAGAGACCATCTGAGCACAACAAGAAAGGAGCTAGAACAAAGAGAGAGGTACATTGAGACCCTCAACCAGCAGCTAGTCAATATGTCCTCTGCATCTAGAGAACATGTCCACCAGCCTGGTACAACACAAGCAGAACCTGAGACCAGCATGGCCTCCACCACACAGCCTGATGACACTGCACCCGCCTACCAGTCTGCTCCAGTCCAGATCAGCCAACCAGCATCCCACTCTGCTCTAGCCCAGGTCAGCCTACCTGCTTCCCAGTCTGCTCCAGCACAGTGTGCTCCAACCCAGGTCAGCCAACCAGCAAACCAGTCTGCTCCAACCCAGGTCAGCCAACCAGCCACCCAGTCTGCTCCAGCCCAGGTCAGCCAACCAGCCTCCCAGTCTGCTCCAGCCCAGGTCAGAATACCAGTCTCCCAGTCTGCTCCAGCCCAGGTCAGAATACCAGTCTCCCAGTCTGTTCCACCCAGACAGTCACCCACAACTGCAATCATTATTGATTCAAATGGGAAGTTCTTAGTCCAGGAAAGATTATTCCCTAGACACCAGGTGTATAAGTTCTGGTGTCCTACAACTGAGAGTGCAATGCAGCTACTCAGTCAGACCAGGATTGACACCCCCGACAACGTCATCATCCACACTTCCCAGGAAAGTTGATCGAAAAAATAAATCAACAGATCACTGTGGACTGTGCCTCACTGCTCAACGGCTCACCACCCCACTCTGACATGTGAACATTTATACGATAATGTACATCTTGATCAGGACAGTATCAGAACCTTTGCCAAAGACCTAAAGGATGCAACACTTGGCAGGGACCCACACACCCATCACCTCAGCAACAGAGCCCCCCCCCCCCCCCCCCCCCCCCCGAAACAACAGTACCCCCACCATCCCCAAGAGAGAATAGCCAGACACAGCTTATTACAGCACAGCTCTACAAGACCAGGCCCAACACAGCACAGATTTACCAGACCAGACCCGCCTCAGGACAGCACGACCAGACCCGTCCCATCACAACACAGCTCTACTAGACCTGGCCCATCACAACACAGCTCTACTAGACCCGGCCCATCACAACACAGCTCTACTAGACCTGGCCCATCACAACACAGCACTGCCCACTACTCCAGGGTCGGGCAGAACACTGTCCTTCAGAGAAGTACACCACATGATGCAGTCCACACCATGTATCATTCAGATCATCAGCCTACATATGCTGAGGTAACCTCTGGCAAAAGACACCTAGAACTATCAGAGATTGGAGAGGTGCGCCAACTACTGCATCTAATATGCATACTACTGGGATAAACAGACCCTTTCATTCACACGCACGCACACACGCACACACACAGACACAGGGTTGCAGATTGCTTTGTACTTATTTTTTGGGCCATTCTTATTAATTTGTTTACAACTATCCTTTATTTTAATGCCACTGGTATTTTAATAATAGTGATGTGTAATGGTGTGTGTGTGTGTATGTGTATATGTATGTATATATGTGTATGTGTATATATGTATGTATATATATATGTGTATGTGTATATGTATGTATGTACAGTGGGGAAAAAAAGTATTTAGTCAGCCACCAATTGTGCAAGTTCTCCCACTTAAAAAGATGAGAGAGGCCTGTAATTTTCATCATAGGTACACGTCAACTATGACAGACAAAATTAGAAAAAAAATCCAGAAAATCACATTGTAGGATTTTTAATGAATTTATTTGCAAATTATGGTGGAAAATAAGTATTTGGTCAATAACAAAAGTTTCTCAATACTTTGTTATATACCCTTTGTTGGCAATGACACAGGTCAAACGTTTTCTGTAAGTCTTCACAAGGTTTTCACACACTGTTGCTGGTATTTTGGCCCATTCCTCCATGCAGATCTCCTCTAGAGCAGTGATGTTTTGGGGCTGTCGCTGGGCAACACGGACTTTCAACTCCCTCCAAAGATTTTCTATGGGGTTGAGATCTGGAGACTGGCTAGGCCACTCCAGGACCTTGAAATGCTTCTTACGAAGCCACTCCTTCGTTGCCCAGGCGGTGTGTTTGGGATCATTGTCATGCTGAAAGACCCAGCCACGTTTCATCTTCAATGCCCTTGCTGATGGAAGGAGGTTTTCACTCAAAATCTCACGATACATGGCCCCATTCATTCTTTCCTTTACACGGATCAGTCGTCCTGGTCCCTTTGCAGAAAAACAGCCCCAAAGCATGATGTTTCCACCCCCATGCTTCACAGTAGGTATGGTGTTCTTTGGATGCAACTCAGCATTCTTTGTCCTCCAAACACGACGAGTTGAGTTTTTACCAAAAAGTTATATTTTGGTTTCATCTGACCATATGACATTCTCCCAATCCTCTTCTGGATCATCCAAATGCACTCTAGCAAACTTCAGACGGGCCTGGATATGTACTGGCTTAAGCAGGGGGACACATCTCGCACTGCAGGATTTGAGTCCCTGGCGGCGTAGTGTGTTACTGATGGTAGGCTTTGTTACTTTGGTCCCAGCTCTCTGCAGGTCATTCACTAGGTCCCCCCGTGTGGTTCTGGGATTTTTGCTCACCGTTCTTGTGATCATTTTGACCCCACGGGGTGAGATCTTGCGTGGAGCCCCATATCGAGGGAGATTATCAGTGGTCTTGTATGTCTTCCATTTCCTAATAATTGCTCCCACAGTTGATTTCTTCAAACCAAGCTGCTTACCTATTGCAGATTCAGTCTTCCCAGCCTGGTGCAGGTCTACAATTTTGTTTCTGGTGTCCTTTGACAGCTCTTTGGTCTTGGCCATAGTGGAGTTTGGAGTGTGACTGTTTGAGGTTGTGGACAGGTGTCTTTTATACTGATAACAAGTTCAAACAGGTTCCATTAATACAGGTAACGAGTGGAGGACAGAGGAGCCTTAGTTAGTTAATCATTAGTCTAACAGTTGTTTTTCATTTTATTGTTTTCATTTATTTTATTTCTCACATTAAACAGACATTTGAGAAGGATTTGAGAAGCGAATTGCTTGCAGTTGTACCTATGACACACAGACACACTAAAGCTGTACAGTGTAGTTAGAAAAGTCAGTTTACATTATTTGCAGATGTGTTCCCTTTTATTTACAAATCGAAAAATGTAACATTTGAAATGAATGTGACAGAACAGTTAAGCCAAGAGTTCCTGTGGGAGTCTTCTCCTTCAGTCTTTTTGCCTCCTATGCCTCGTTTCCCATTAGATGGGATTTTCCCAATGCCAACTTCACCTGAGACAGCCACTATCCAGTGTCATGTGTTGCTGAATTACAGATCTCGCTATCCCAATGTCGCTGCTGTCCATGGTGCTGAAATATCCAATCTCGGCTATTTGCATACATAGGACCATCCACACTTAACACCACACACACAAGTTAATGCTTTTTCTCTCACACACTTTTGAACATTGCACAACCTGCAACAAGACACTGAAACAACACTTAATTTCAAGTTTGTTTTTTTCTGAATAAGATGAAATCAATGTGTGGAAGGAGATTGGACAATGTATAGGCATTCCCTATAGCTGTTTTTGACTGGAGCATGATCCGATTGCTTTGTTTGAGCCAGAATGGAAATTTGGTCAAAGAAACGACGCCCATTTTAGCATGACTATTTCAGACAAAATTAACTTTATGTTATATGTAAAAATATAAATAAGGCAATGTTTATATGTCACGCCCTGGCTCTGGGGACTATGTTATGTTGAGCCAGGGTGTGTAAGTCTATGTTTGTATATCTATGTTGGCCTGAGTGACTCCCAATCAGAGGCAACGAGTGTCAGCTGGTTGTCTCTGACTGGGAGCCATATTTAACTATCGGTCTTTTCACTTTGTGTTGTGGTTTCTTGTTCCGTTAAGGTTTGTTCGTGTTGTAACCTTAGACGTCACGCATCGTTGGTTATTGTTTTGATCGTGTTGATCAGTTAATAAATATATATTATGTTCACCTTCAACGCTGCGCATTGGTCCTCTCTCGTAGACGAGCGTGACATTATATGACCCCCTTTCAAACAGTCACTTATTTATCACTTTCTTGCAGATATACAGTGCATTCAGAAAGTATTCATACCCCTTAACTTATTCCACATGTTGCTTTCTTACAGCCTGAATTCAAAATGGATTCAATTATAACATTTTCTCTCACGCAGCTACACACAATACCCCATAATGACAAATTGAAAACACGCTTTTGAAATTTTTGCAAATGTATTGGAAATTACATACAGAAATATCTCATTTACATAAGTATTCCCACCCCTGAGTCGATTAAAGCTGTGTCTTACTTGATAAATCTCCAAGAGCTTTGCACAACTGGATTGTAAAATATATGCATTATACAATATATAGACAGACATTTTTTTTTTGCCATAGGTTTTCAAGCCGAATTAAGTCAAAACTGTAACTAAGCCACTCAGAAACATTCAATGTCGTCTTGGTAAGCAACTCCAGTGAATATTTGGCCTTGTGTTTTAGGTTATTGTCCTGCTGAAGAGGGAATTTGTCTCCCAGTGTCTGTTGGAAAGCAGACTGAACCAGGTTTTCCTCTAGGAATCTGCCTGTACTTAGCTCTATGCCGTTTATTTTTATCCTAAAAAAGTATCTAGTCCTTGCCAATGACATGCATACCCATAACATGATGCAGCCACCACCATGCTTGGAAATATGAAGAGTGGTACTCAGTGATGTGTTGTGTTGGATTTGCCCCAAACATTAGGCTTTGTATTCAGGGCATTAAGTTCATTTCTTTGCCACATTATTTGCAGTTTTACTTTAGTGCCTTATTGCAAACACAATGCATGTACAGGTTTCCTTCTTTTACATTTACATTTTAGTCATTTAGCAGACGCTCTTATCCAGAGCGACTTACAGTTAGTGAGTGCATACTCTGTCAATTAGGTTAGTATTGTGGAGTAACTACAATGTTGATGATTCATCCTCAGTTTTCTCCTATCAAAGCATTAAACTTTCTAACTGTTTTAAAGTCACAATTGGCCTCATGGTGAAATCCCTGAGCGTTTTCCTTCCTCTCTGGCAGCTGAGTTAGGATGGACACCTGTATTTTTGTGGTGACTGGGTGTATTGATACACCATCCAAAGCATAATTAATAACTTCACCATGCTCAAAGGAATATTCAATGTCTGCTTTATTTGTACCCATCTACCAAAAGGTGCCCTTCTTTGCGAGGCATTGGAAAACCTCCCTGGTCTTCATGGTTGAATCTATGTTTGAAATTCACTGCTCGACTGAGGGACCTAATAGATCATTGCATGTGTGGGGTACAGAGATTATGTATTCGTTCAAAAATCACTATTATTGCACACATAGTGAGTACATCTAACTGATTATGTGACTTGTTAAGCACATTTTTACTCCTGAGCTTATTTACACTTGCCATAACAAAGGGGTTGAAAACAAATTGATTAGATTACTAGATACTAGACTCTGTCAATATGTTTTTGGAAGTGGCTCTGCATTTCTTGCATACATATCATATTTATGTAAGGATTATGATGACTTTCTAAAAGGACAAAGCTGTTTATGTGTGTTCCCTTGTCTCCACTGTCACCACATCCCTCGATGCGTGCAAACAGAGCATCTATATCAGGGATGGGCAACTCCAGTCCTCGGGACCTGATTGGTGTTACACTTTTTCCCCAGCCCCAGCTAACACGTTTGACTCTAATAATCAAGTGCTCATGGGTTTCAGTTTAGAATGCAATAAGTTTAATCATCTGTGTTTGCTAGGGATGGGGAAAAAGTGTGACACCCCTCCGACCCCCAAGGACTGGAATTGTCCATCCCTGATCTATATGGTACAACCAGTACCAGACCTGAATGAATGTGTCTGTTTTGAATATTCACGGAGACAGAATGATGTGGTTGATAGCAGAGACGTCATGCCCAAAGGGGGCACAGGGTCACTTGCCCCCTCAGATTTGTGATGTTTAAATTTGTCTTGTTATATTTTCTCTGTCATACTACTAACCATGAAGTTGGCTTTAGCTAGCCCAGATAGGATCCCAATCTCCCAACCTAATAACTACACTGAACAAAAATATAAACGCAACATGTAAAGTGTTGGTCCCATGTTTCATGAGCTGAAATAAAAATCCCAGAAATGTTCCATTTGCACAAAAAGCTTATTTCTCTCAAATTGTGTACACACATTTGTTTACATCCCTGTAAGCAAGCATTTCTCCTTTGCCAAGATAATCCATCCACCTGACAAATATGGCATATCAAGAAGCTGATTAAACAGCATGATAATTACACAGGTGCACCTTGTGCTGAGGACAATAAAATGCCACTCTAAAATGTGCAGTTTTGTCACACAACACAATGCACAGATGTTTCAAGTTTTGAGGCAGCGTGCAATTGGCTTACAGACTGCAGGAATGTCCACCAGAGCTGTTGCCAGATACGTTTATGTTAATTTCTCAACCATAAGCCAAGGCGGCTGTAGAGAATTTGGCAGTACTTCTAACTGGCCTCACGACTTCAGACCACTTGTAAAGCAGCGTATGGGCGAGCTGTTGGCTGATGTCAACGTTGTGAATGCTCCATGGTGGCAGTGGGGTTATGGTATGGGCAGGCATAAGCTACGGACAATGAACACAATTGCATTTTATCGATGACAATTTGAATGCACAGAGATACCGTGGGATAGTGTACGTGCACAAAGTGAGTTTGTAACATGTATATCATTCTTGCTTGTTGTTCTTTATAGTTACTACCATTGCCTATTGTAAGTTGCCTCTCTGTGTTTTACTGTGTTGTGTAATACTCCGCAGGTAGCATAATGCCATTAATACAGCCCTTCCTTTGTTAATAGCGTTGTTGCTCTACTTGTGCTATCAGTTATTGTGCATATTCATTACCCCTGTTATCTGTCCATTACAGGACCACTATCATTCCACTACCTTTCCATGTCCATTTCATCCGTGTGTGTCAATAAAGTATCCTTGGATGTAACTCTGAGGTTGCCTTATTCCCCTCTTACCGAGGGAGGTGAAAGCGCAACCTGGTCTCAGAACATTTCAAGGCAAAGGGTGGCTACTTTGAAGAATCTCAAATCTGAAATATATTTTGATATGTGTAACACGTTTTTGGTTACTACATGATGCCATATGTGTTATTTAATAGTTTTGAAGACTTCACTATTATTCTACAATGTAGAAAATACACAAGACACAGAGGAGGAGAAACTATCCAACACCCTGGGAGAGAGAACGAGTGACCTCAGTCGAACTCATAGCCAGAAAGATGGGTTAGATACAGGAGAGGAGGAGGTTACCCCGAATGCCATCACCCCTGCTCCTGTGATCAGGCCAACGGGCAGGCGGAGCGAGAGGTCATAGTGATAGTGATTCACACCCAGAGAGAGACAGACAACCCATACAACCTCTTGGCTGAGATTAACCACACAGAGGTAGAGGTAGAGGGCCTTCAGGGCAAGCCAGTCAGTCTGCCTGCTCTGATCCTCAAGTCAATTGTATTTAAATTCATATTCATTAAAGATTTTTAGTCAAGACTTGAAAAGTGCCATTTATTTCAAATGATAATTATTCAGTGTCTGCAACCCTCAAGAACCAGGGTGAGTCTGGGTCCCCCTTTAACTGGGCAAACACAACTTGCATATCGTCATAGACTAGGCGGAAACGTTCATCTTTTAACTTTGCTTAAATAAAACAATGCATTTTTCATAGTGAGCAAGAGTTTTCTATGATGATTAAAGTTTTTTGGTCGCGCCCTCCACTTTTTTGTCAAATATCTAAAAAAAATGTAATAAGTTAATTATTAAAAGCATTAAAATTGGGATTGGGATGTTTCCCACTTATTTATACAACCTACTCCACAAAGTTTAGAGAAATGTTCTGAAATTAATTAAGAATTAAACAGAAGAAAATCAGAATTGAAGGCAACTATAATGCAAAGAATTTAATGGTCTATGGTTCAATCCTGTTTCTGGTCTAATGAATAATTAATATTGTTCCTCCTCTTCCTTGTGGCAAGCGCAGCAGCACACTGCCCTCCAAAGCCTGCAAAAAAAACGCCGGACTGCCCCTTTCCTCGCCCTGCATGGAACATCCAGGGTCACCTCCTTGGTGACGTGTGGGGTGACGTCCAGGGTGACCACAGCAACATCCTCTGGAAAGGGACAAAAGTGGGGCAGAATGTAAATAAATGCAAACCGTAGGTTCTAAACACTGGCCAGTTGAATGGGATCTTTTATTTCAGCTCATGAAACATGGGACCAACACTTTACATGTTATCATGATGAACGGCACCTGTCAGAGTGCTTTCTATAAGTCTTACTCACCTGCTTGGATGTCAGATGGCAGAGTGGCGTAGACGGCCACCATGAGAGGCTTTTCTTCAGGTGTGACGTCCGCAACTTCCAAGAGTGAAGAAGCAGGGTATTTATCTGTGTTAGGGGTGAGGTCCAAAACCTCCAGCTGAGAACAAGCCGGATCTGCCTCTGTGTTAGGGGTGATGTCCACAACCTTCAGGTGGGTAGAAGCCGGGTCTGCCTCTGTGTAAGGGGTGATGTCCACAACTTCCAAGTGGGACGAGACGGGTTCTGCCTCTGTGTTAGGTGTGACGAATACAATCTCCAAGTGGGAAGAGACGGGTTCTGCCTCTTTGTTAGGGGTGATTTCCACAACCTCCAGGTGAGAAGAAGCCGGGTCTACCTCTGTATTAGGGGTGATGTCCACAACCTTACGGTGGGAAGAAGCCGGGTCTGCCTCTATGTTAGGGGTGATTTCCACAACTTCCAGCTGGGAATAAGCCGGGTCTGCCTCTGTGTTAAAGGTTATGTCCACAACAACTAGGTGGAAAGAAGCCGGGTCTGCCTCTGTGTTAGGGGTGATGTCCACAAGCTCCAGGTGGGAAGAAGCAGGATCTGCCTCTGTGTTTGGGGTGATGTCCACAACCTCTAGGTGGGAAGAAGCCAGGTCTGCATCTGTGTTAGGGGTGATGTCCACAAACTCCAGGTGGGAAGAAGCAGGATCTGCCTCTTTGTTTGGGGTGATGTCCACAAGCTCCAGGTGGGAAGATGCCGGGTCTGCCTCTGTGTTAGGGGTGGTTTCCACAACCTCCTGATAGGAAGAAGCCGGGTCTAACTCTGTGTTAGGGGTGAGGACCACAAGCTCCAAGTGGAAAGCAGCCAGGTCTGCCTCTGTGTTAGGGATGATTTCCATAACCTCCTGGTGGGAAGAAGATGGGTCTGCCTCTGTGTTAGGGGTGATGTCCACAAGCTCCTGGTGGGAAGAAGCCGGGTCTGTCTCTGTGTTAGGGGTGGTTTCCACAACCTCCTGATAGGAAGAAGCCGGGTCTGCCTCTGTGTTAGGGGTGGTTTCCACAACCTCCTGATAGGAAGAAGCCGGGTCTAACTCTGTGTTAGGGGTGAGGACCACAAGCTCCAGGTGGGAAGATGCCGGGTCTGCATCTGTGTTAGGGGTGGTTTCCACAACCTCCTGATAGGAAGAAGCCGGGTCTAACTCTGTGTTAGGGGTGATGTCCACAAGCTCCAGGTGGGAAGATGCCGGGTCTGCCTCTGTGTTAGGGGTGGTTTCCACAACCTCCTGATAGGAAGAAGCCGGGTCTAACTCTGTGTTAGGGGTGAGGACCACAAACTCCAGGTGGGTAGAAGCCTTCTTAGCCTCTGTGTTAGGGGTGATGTCCACAAGCTCCAAGTGGAAAGCAGCCAGGTCTGCCTCTGTGTTAGGGATGATTTCCATAACCTCCTGGTGGGAAGAAGATGGGTCTGCCTCTGTGTTAGGGGTGATGTCCACAAGCTCCTGGTGGGAAGAAGCCAGGTCTGCGTCTGTGTTAGGGGTGATGTCCACAAACTCCAGGTGGGAAGAAGCAGGATCTGCCTCTTTGTTTGGGGTGATGTCCACAAGCTCCAGGTGGGAAGATGCCGGGTCTGCATCTGTGTTAGGGGTGATGTCCACAAACTCCAGGTGGGAAGAAGCAGGATCTGCCTCTTTGTTTGGGGTGATGTCCACAAGCTCCAGGTGGGAAGATGCCGGGTCTGCCTCTGTGTTAGGGGTGGTTTCCACAACCTCCTGATAGGAAGAAGCCGGGTCTAACTCTGTGTTAGGGGTGAGGACCACAAGCTCCAGGTGGGAAGATGCCGGGTCTGCCTCTGTGTTAGGGGTGATGTCCACAAGCTCCAGGTGGGAAGATGCCGGGTCTGCCTCTGTGTTAGGGGTGGTTTCCACAACCTCCTGATAGGAAGAAGCCGGGTCTAACTCTGTGTTAGGGGTGAGGACCACAAACTTCAGGTGGGTAGAAGCCTTCTTAGCCTCTGTGTTAGGGGTGATGTCCACAAGCTCCAAGTGGAAAGCAGCCAGGTCTGCCTCTGTGTTAGGGATGATTTCCATAACCTCCTGGTGGGAAGAAGATGGGTCTGCCTCTGTGTTAGGGGTGATGTCCACAAGCTCCTGGTGGGAAGAAGCCAGGTCTGCGTCTGTGTTAGGGGTGATGTCCACAAACTCCAGGTGGGAAGAAGCAGGATCTGCCTCTTTGTTTGGGGTGATGTCCACAAGCTCCAGGTGGGAAGATGCCGGGTCTGCATCTGTGTTAGGGGTGATGTCCACAAACTCCAGGTGGGAAGAAGCAGGATCTGCCTCTTTGTTTGGGGTGATGTCCACAAGCTCCAGGTGGGAAGATGCCGGGTCTGCCTCTGTGTTAGGGGTGGTTTCCACAACCTCCTGATAGGAAGAAGCCGGGTCTAACTCTGTGTTAGGGGTGAGGACCACAAGCTCCAGGTGGGAAGATGCCGGGTCTGCCTCTGTGTTAGGGGTGATGTCCACAAGCTCCAGGTGGGAAGATGCCGGGTCTGCCTCTGTGTTAGGGGTGGTTTCCACAACCTCCTGATAGGAAGAAGCCGGGTCTAACTCTGTGTTAGGGGTGAGGACCACAAACTTCAGGTGGGTAGAAGCCTTCTTAGCCTCTGTGTTAGGGGTGATGTCCACAAGCTCCAAGTGGAAAGCAGCCAGGTCTGCCTCTGTGTTAGGGATGATTTCCATAACCTCCTGGTGGGAAGAAGATGGGTCTGCCTCTGTGTTAGGGGTGATGTCCACAAGCTCCTGGTGGGAAGAAGCCAGGTGTGCCTCTTTGTTAGGAGTGATGTCCACAACCTCCAGGTGGGAAGAAGCCGGGTCTGCCTCTGTGTTTGAGGTGATGTCCACAACCTCCAGGTGGGAAGATGCTGGGTCTGCCTCTGAGTTATGGGAGATGTCAACAACCATACGGTGGGAAGAAGCCGGGTCTGCCTCTGTGTTTGGGGTGATGTCCACAAGCTCCAGGTGGGAAGAAGCCGGGTCTGTCTCTGTGTTAGGGGTGGTTTCCACAACCTCCTGATAGGAAGAAGCCGGGTCTAACTCTGTGTTAGGGGTGATGTCCACAAGCTCCAGGTGGGAAGAAGCCAGGTGTGCCTCTTTGTTAGGGGTGATGTCCACAACCTCCAGCTGAGAAGAAGCCGGGTCTGCCTCTGTGTTATGGGTGATGTCCACAACTTCCAGGTTGGAAGAAGCAGGGTCTGACTCTGTGTTAGGGGTGATGTCCACAACCAATGGGTGGGAAGAAGCTGGGTCTGCCTCTGTGTTATGGGGGATTTCCACAACCTCCAGGTGGGAAGAATCCTGGTCTGCATCTGTGTTTGGGGTGACAATTAAAATCCTGATTGGCTTTACTACTACAAGGCACCAGGATGTCATGACAAAAGGCATATGTCAGAGTGTTCTCTATGAGTGCTACTCACCTGCTTGGATGTCAGCTGGTAGTGTGGCGGAGACGGCCACCACTAGGACAGGGGGAACTGGCAGGGTGTCTGCAGTAGGCTGGAAGTAGCTTTTCACCTCGTCCGCCACAAAGGCACAGACAGAGCTCATAAAAAAAGGGGTTGTGAGGTCATCCAGGGAGAAGGACTGGCTGATTCTCCCAAGGATCGACCTCACAGTCAAAAGTAGCAGCCCGGGAGAAAGGGGTGTGAGGAGAAGAGGCCTTCAACATGCTGGAGAGCTTCTCCCCTACGGCCACCACCATACTCACAGCCATCCCGCTTAGGAGGATGGGGTGATCTGAATGGCCTTCCTCTGGCTGAAGCCACAGGGCCAGGAGGATCCTGGGCACCAGCTCCACCACCACCTGGGATGGGCTGAGCAGGTTGCTACAGGGCTTATTGGACAGCTTGTCCTGAATGCTCCTCACAGCTCTCTCCATGATGATGTGGACCTTGGGGTCGCTGAAATCAACAAAAAGCAGCAGAGAAAGCTAAACAATGTGCAATGTTCACACAGAGAACACTGCCCTAGTTTTTTTCTGCATAGCTCCAGATGTGTAGATGAATGGAGCAAGCCGTATGCGGGGCAGTATATGGAACTCACATGTCAGCGCCAGCTGGAGAGGTGGGGTGCATAGAGCGGCGGAGCTTGCAGACAGCCTTGTGCTCCATGTCAATCATTTTTAGGCAGGTGTTTACTTCCCAGGTCTGCCGTAGGAAACAGGAAGTCCCATTAGTGTAATTTCACAACAGATATATTCTGCTGTACTAACTAGTTGTTGAAAGGCTAGAAAAGAGCTCACTGACTGATAGTCTAAGTCTCTAACTCTCATTCTCTTACCAGCCGAGCGAGTTCGTTCCCCTCCTCCAGGGTTTCCTTCCACACCCTTCAAATAAAACACAAAGCATTTCAACTTTCCTGGCTTCCTATTTATCTGTTGTTTATTTTACCCACACCTCCTGGAGTGCTGCTGGTGACAGAGAATGGCAGTGAAGGTGAGAGCTGACGTGGTACTCACCTCTCCCTAAGGGATTTTTTGCCCTGAGACACCAGCCAGTCGCTCATGTGCTCCATGGTGACATGGGGCGAGACCTGGCCTCGACTCTGGAGCAGCAGATAGTGGACCATGAGCTTCTTCTGCAAGATGAGGTAAGGTGTGAGACCGTGCCACTAAAGACCATATAATGTGCTTTCAGAAGGGCCTCTCGTAACATTTCACAACTGCTCATGTCTCACAATTTGCAAGTGATATTAAGAACTCTTATGACCATCTTCTCTAAACTGTCTTGAAATAAAACTCTTGTTTTGGGATTAAATCTATCTCTTTCTTTCTGTGGTTACTGTTTTTGTGGGATGAATCTTACCTGTTTATTGTAATATGCTTCCTCCCAGCAGGCCTGCAGAGTCTGAAAATAAAGGCTGCTTCTACAGAATTCATTTGAAGATAATTAAAATAAGTATGCTTTATTAGGTACATTATGCACATGCATTTACAGTATGCCAAAAGGAATATCTCCTAAAATTACCTTAGTGGGACCATAAGTGAACTCAGGAATGCTCCCAATCCTATCCATGGTCAGAGGGGGACGAAATGCAGCGCTATAAATATACGGGATGCTCTAGAGATAACAGGAATTACTTAAAGTCGCGAATGATCAATGCCTGTGGAATCGTCCAATTTGCTGCGCTGAGAATTGAGTTGTAGGCGATATTTGGTTATGTTTGGCGCAACATACATGTTTACATTCTATTGCCATGGAGAAATTGAGTTTCTAGAACCTGTTTTCTTCTATATCTTTATTTCGTGAAAGATTAAGATCTTTATTTTGTCATAATGTGTATATGAGGACGTTGGAGCCCGTTCCGATTCATGACGCGGTTATCCAGGTGCAAGTTGCATAGACCTACTAATCAAACCTTGGCTTACAAGTTAAATTAAATTAGTATATATGCCTATACAAATCTATTGACCACATCCATTTAAATCAATGATTGTCAATTGAAAATCTGGTTGTTGTGTTATCCTGTTGTGCGTGTCAGGTGTCCTCTTAAGCACGTTATTCCAATATTTCCTAGAATTGACGCAGGTTACACTTTTGCAAAACTACTCGGTTAAAAATAAGAGCATGAATGACAATAAAGGTATGACTTGAATTATATGTGTAGTAGTGTGATGTTGTTCCCCTAGATTATGCACCAAATTGCACACAAGGACAGTTCAAGTAGGCCAGGTCAAGAGGGGATGTTAAAAAGTTAATAATAATAGTAATTCAATGTGGTTTCTTTATTTAATTACAGCTCCATAGCTAATGTTATTTTTTGGTGTACAAACATTTTTATGTATCTATATTGTTAATACACCTAATTGTAAAAGTTGTGTATATTTTGGTTTGGTCCATCGCGGGTTATCTGTATTTATGTACCCTCTTATTGTTCTCTTTTGCCTGACCTTCAACTAGCAAGGTATGTTGTCCTTGGCGCCGTAATTTGTCGATATAAAACTGTGGTAAAGTTACACAAAGTGCTGTTACGCAACTACAGGTTTTGTTACAATGTGGACAATATAAAGATGTATGTTAACAACTTTCACCGAGCTCGCTAATTAGGGTACCTATTGTAACTCGGGAGTATTTGGGGCAGTGTTTGAGTGAGTGTCTATGTGCTCACGCAGGTGCCCGAGAGCTGTGGCTGCACCAAGGGCTAAACTATTGTGTGTCGTCTCTTCGTGTACAGGTATGTCATTTATTTTGTCAGAATTCTGTTGTATATCATTTTACTTGTATTGTATAGTGTGTTGTTAGGCACTGAATGTGTGCATGCAGCACCTGTTCTCTTTTGCCTGACCTTCAACTAGCAAGGTGCCCGAGAGCTGTGGCTGCACCAAGAGCTAACATATTGTGTGTTGTCTCTTCGTGTGCAGGTCGAATAAAAATGATCCAACCATCAGAATTCCAGTTGTGGCAGTGTCCTAATTACGTGACCTGCCGACTGGTCAGCTCAAGCCGACCGCCGGAGCTGTGCATGTGGATGAGGTGCACGACCTGCGCATGTGAATTTGTTGATGGCTTACTGTAAGTGAATATATACTGTAAACAGTGAAAGTGAATGTAGCATATTCATTAGATACAGGTATTCGTGCTTATTTGTATGTTTTGGATGAATTTGTTTATTGCATTTTTTGGGGGGGGTATTTGAATGCACTAAATGCACCCGTGTTATGCTGGGGATTTTAGTGTGGGTAGAGGGAGGGGTGTCCTTCCATTTACACCAATTGTACAGTCAGCTCCTGGGAGTAGAGCGTTTGCTAGTCCTGAGTTTGCAAGCACTGGGAGGGGTAGGCTGTTTGTTCCACCTGACCAGGGTATCCCACCTCTGTCTTTTGATGTACCATCATCCACAGTACTCGGTGATAATGGGACGCCTCCGAGTCAGCTTAGTGACCTTATTAAGCAGATTGGTTCAGAGATAGGAGAATCTATCAGAGCGAGTTTACTGCAGCCTGGGGTTTCAAGTCTTTCTCCTGCCCGTCCCCCTCACCAACCCCAGCAGTTTCCCCTGCCTGAGCAGTGTGGGTCAACCTTTATTGATGCGTCCAAGCTGAATCTGGTTGTGAAGTCAGATGTTAGTGCTCCACCTCTTTTTAGGGGTGATGGCTCAGATAAGTACTCTGTCCTGGAGTGGGAGGAGTTAATGGAAGTCTACCTAGAGAAGAGGGGTTACACTGGGTCTGGGAATGAGATGAGGATTCCTAGTCAATGAACTTGTCATAAATCAACATAGGATAGGCCCTCTTCCCCCCCCCACAAGACTCATATATATATATATATATATATATATATATATATATATATATATATATATATATATATATATATATATATATATATATATATATATATATATATATATATATATATATATATATATATATATATATATATATATATATATATATATATAGGAAATGTAAGCAAGGGTTGAGCTTCTTCAGTTTGTGTCACAAAGTGGATAAGTTTCTGTGTCCCTTTCAGAGTGAGTGACACATTTACTTTATATAGTGTACCAAGAGTTGTTCCCTCGCTTACGGCCATACCAGCCTGAATACGCCCGATCTCGTCAGATCTCGGAAGCTAAGCAGGTTTAGGGCTGGTTAGTACTTGGATGGGGGACCACCTTGGAATACCAGTTGCTGTAAAAGCATGTAAGAAGCTATGACGTGGACTGATAATCTGCGTTATAGGCTGAGATGAGAAGATGTGAAATATGAAGCTATGATATGGAAAAAAATAAGCTGTGAAGATGTGATGTGAAATATGAAGCTATGATATGGAAAAAAATAAGCTGTGAAGCTATGAGATGTGAAGATGTGATGTGAAATATGAAGCTATGATATGTAAAAATAAGCTGTGAAGCTATGAGATGTGAAATATGAAGCTATGATATGTAAAAATAAGCTGTGAAGCTATGAGATGTGAAGATGTGATGTGAAATATGAATCTATGATATGTAAAAAATAAGCTGTGAAGCTATGAGATGTGAAGATGTGATGTGAAATATGAATCTATGATATGTAAAAAATAAGCTGTGAAGCTATGAGATGTGAAATATGAAGCTATGATATGTAAAAATAAGCTGTGAAGCTATGAGATGTGAAGATGTGATGTGAAATATGAAGCTATGATATGTAAAAAAATATAAGCTGTAAAAAAGCTATGATGGGTTAATTCTTAAAAAAAAAAAAAAAAAATACGCCCGATCTCGTCCGATCTCGGAAGCTAAGCAGGGTTGGGCCTGGTTAGTACTTGGATGGGAGACCGCCTGGGAATACCAGGTGCTGTAAGCTTTTTGTCCCAGTAGAGCGTGCTCTTGTGTCATGGAGCAACTGCCTTTTATTTATCACCCTAATAATATCATGGATTGTTATTGGACTAAATGCAGTTTGTGTGCTGCCCTGCCCTGATCAAATCAAATAATGGACAGTGCGTTTCCCTCAAAATATAGGCAGTACATGCAATCTTAGTTTTTAGTCTAGGAGACAGTCAATGTCTGTAGTCCATTAGGGCACTATAAAATCCCTTCAATGTTTTGCCTGATTCCGTTAATTCCCAAGTTCCCTTTTCTCCGTTTAGATTTCCCCGTTGACCGTTTGTCCCTGTTTTGGCAGGTTTTCGCTCTCAAAAGTACACCTTTTTAATAGCAAAACAGCACAATTGGATGTTCTATGTCCACAACAATGTTTAAACCCTATCAGGTGACCATTTGTGAGGTCTGGGAAAAATGTAAGACATTTAGATTTTGGGGTGTAGTTACCCTTAAATGCAAGCGTGCACCAGGAAGAGACCTTTGTTTGGTTAAGCGGTGTTGCTGTAGAACAAATGGCCACTGGAGTGATGCAAATGATCACGGTATAATTCTGCCAGGCAGGCATAGGCTACTTTGTAGTTAACATTTACTTGCGAAGGTTTTGGGGAAAGCCATTCCTTCCCTACCAGAAGAAGGTTATCATTAGCATCATCGCTAACGGCTACACAAAGTGTAGACATACGCGCGCACCGCACACATGCACACAGACAGGGGCATTCCTGTGCCGTTTCAGAAAGTTCATGGAAATACGAATCACTGATGCATTTTGTTCATGTCTTATGATTGACTTGGGCAAATGAATGTGTTTTCTAACAAGTTGAATAGATTTAGTTGATTTCTTACTAAGTTCAATAAATGTTTGAATATTGTTGAATTTCGGTTTAATGTCTGGATTCCGTGATTCGGTCCGCAACGCTTATTTTATAGGGCCCTAGTCAATGAACTTGTCATAAATCAACATAGGATAACGATATTATAACCGCGATTGATAATAGACAGTACTGTGCAGCCGTCTTCATCGACCTGGCCAAGGCTTTCGACTCTGTCAACCACCGCATTCTTATTGGCAGACTAAATAGCCTTGGTTTCTCAAATGACTGCCTCGCCTGGTTCACCAACTACTTCTCAGATAGAGTTCAGTGTGTCAAATCGGAGGGCCTGTTGTCTGGACCTATGGCAGTCTCTATGGGGGTGCCACAGGGTTCAATTCTTGGGCCGACACTTTTCTCCGTGTATATCAATGATGTCGCTCTTGCTGCTGGTGACTCTCAGATCCACCTCTACGCAGACGACACCATTTTGTATACATCTGGCCCTTCATTGGACACTGTGTTAACAAACCTCCAAACGAGCTTCAATGCCATACAACACTCCTTCAGTAGCCTCCAACTGCTCTTAAACACTAGTAAAACTAAATGTATGCTTTTCAATCGAACGCTGCTGGCACCCGCCCTCCCGACTAGAATCACCACTCTCGACGGGTCTGACCTAGAGTATGTGGACAACTACAAATACCTAGGTGTCTGGTTAGACTGTAAACTCTCCTTCCAGACTCACATAAAGAATCTCCAATCCAAAGTTAAATCTAGAATCGGCTTCCTATTTCGCAAACAAAGCCTCCTTCACTCATGCTGCCAAACATGCCCTCGTAAAACTGACTATCCTACCGATCCTTGACTTCGGCGATGTCATTTACAAAATAGCCTCCAACACTCTACTCAGCAAACTGGATGTAGTCTATCACAGTGCCATCCGTTTTGTCACCAAAGCCCCATACACTACCCACCACTGTGACCTGTACGCTCTTGTTGGCTGGTCCTCACTACATGTTCGTCGTCAAACCCACTGGCTCCAGGCCATCTATAAATCACTGCTAGGCAAATCCCCGCCTTATCTTAGCTCATTGGTCACCATAGCAGCACCCACCCGTAGTCTGCGCTCCAGCAGGTATATCTCACTGGTCATTCCCAAAGCCAACACCTCCTTTGGCCGCCATTCCTTCCAGTTCTCTGCTGCCAATGACTGGAACGAATTGCAAAAATCTCTGAAGCTGGAGACTCTTATCTCCCTCACTAACTTTAAGCATCAGTTGTCAGAGCACCTTACCGATCACTGCACCTGTACACAGCCCATCTGAAATTAGGCCACCCAACTACCTCATCCCTATATTGTTATTTATTTTGCTCTTTTGCACCCCGGTATCTCTATTTGCACATAATCTCTTGCACATCTAGCATTCCAGTGTTAATACTATTGTAATTATTTTGCACTATAGCCTATTTATTGCCTTACCTCCATAACTTGCTACATTTGCACACACTGTATATATATTTTCTGTTGTATTTTTGACTTTATGTTTTTTTACCCCAAATGTAACTCTGTGTTATTTTTATCGCACTGCTTTGCTTTATCTTGGCCAGGTCGCAGTTGTAAATGAGAACTTGTTCTCAACTGGCTTACCTGGTTAAATAAAGGTGAATTTTTTTTTTTTTTTAATAAGTTTGCAAATATGATGATGCATGGAATGCTTGATATATTCTTCATGGAGAAAATTAGCTTCCCCAAACTTGAGAGCAAGACTGGCCTAAACGCGCTAATGTTTTCCTTTGCTAATGTGCGTCCCGCCCCCCTGTCAGCTGTCAGTTTTGTCGATGACCACGTACATAAGACACGCCAATCACCGACACCTGAAGTTCCCTGACCATCACAGCCCTAGTTGTATGCTTGAGTTTGTTCAGAGGAGGCTTTGAATAAAATCCGATCTGAGTGTGAAATGCCTTACTGAGGGTAAATGGAAGCTCCTCTTGTGCCCGGCTCAGCCTTATACAGTTTAAGGTACTTTACCGTATCCATTTCAGTAAGGCCAGATTGTCCAAATTCTACCCAAATATTGATGGTACATGTGACAGGTGTAAAAGCTCCTTGGTGGACTTGACCCACATGTTCTGGTCCTGTCCCCGTCTGGCAGATTATTTGTCCACTATTTAAAACCCTTTCTGAAGCATTTGATATAAAGTTGCAGCCTAGTGCAGAAATTGCTATTTTTGGAGTACCAAACAACAATCCTTCTCTGACCAATAGACAGCTAGATGCCATTGCCTTTGCCTCCCTGTTAGCCCGCAGAAGGATTTTATTGGATTGGAAATCTATCAATCCTCCCTTAGCCTCTCTTTGGCTCGAAGATCTGAAGCTGTTCCTAAAATGAGAAAAAATGAAGTTACCATTCGAGGGTCAACCAACTCATTTTATTCCTCCTGGGACCCGATGATATCCTATTTTGAACAGCTCCAAACACTTCCTCCAGATTAGTACTCTTGGCCCCACCTTGAGATTACTGCTATATAGGCCTATAAAATCACTTAATCACCTGAAATTGTTAGGCTATTACATTTTTGCTTGAAGTAACGTTGTTGTATACTTTTATTTTGTTTTCTGACATGTAAGTCAATTACTTTCCCTTTCTTTTTAAATGTGTTTGGAGGCATTCTGGGGGGAGGGGGAGGTCAAAGGGGGACTAAAAGGGGAGAAATGTACCATGTCTATGTTATCTTTCATTCATTGTGAATACAAAATATATAATTTTAAAGGGAAGGCTTTGAAGCCAGATTTAGCGGATTTTGCTGTTTAGTTTTCCTCAACCTGTGTTTTGTTTCTCTCTCCTCTCCCTGTTAGATGGTGAGGCTGCTTCTCTCCAGAGGAGCCAACATTAATGCCTTTGACAAGAAGGATCGCCGAGCAATCCACTGGGCTGCTTACATGGGTGATGAGTTTACCACATCATTTACATTCTGACTAATGTCCTTTATACCAATGAATGAATGAATGAATGGACTGTGTGTTAGTCTCACAGCTCAGCTGTATGAGCCACGTCTAGTGTGTTATTATGTCAGAATCATGTACTAAGTAGGTTGATTAGATGTTTTCAGTTGTACTAACATGATGTAGGTGTTGCTTATGGTGCTGTGTACCACTGTAAACTAATCTATCTCTCCCTCTCTCTGCCTATCTCTCTGTGTTTGTATCTCTGTTTCTCTCTTAACCCCCTTACTATCTCCCTCCCCTTCTCTCTCTCTCTCTCTCTCTCTCTCTCTCTCTCTCTCTCTCTCTCTCTCTCTCTCTCTCTCTCTCTCTCTCTATTTATCCCTCCCCCTCTCTCTCTACCATAGGGCACATTGAGGTGGTGAAACTGCTGGCCTCTCATGGATCAGAGGTGTCCTGTAAAGACAAGAAGGCCTACACCCCTCTCCACTCTGCAGCCTCCAGTGGAATGATCAGTGTGGTCAAGTACCTCCTGGACCTTGGAGTGGATGTGAGTCAACACGCATTCAAATGTGTAGTCACTGTTCAATTACAACTCAATGAAAATACAGAGCTCTAGTGGGTTGGCGAATGATTTCCTTTCAAGTAATGAAGAGATGGAGGTTGGAGCCAGTGTTTTGGGCCAGGGGGTTTTCAGAACCAAGTGACCTGATCAGGAATGTATTGTTTTGTTCCCCCCCCCCCCCCCCCTCTCTCTCTCCACTCTTTTCCCTCCCTTGCTCCCTCCAGATAAATGAGCCCAATGGTTACGGTAACACCCCCCTCCACGTGGCATGCTACAACGGGCAGGACGTGGTGGTGAATGAGCTGATCGAGTGCGGCGCCAACGTGAACCAGGTGAACGAGAAGGGTTTCGCCCCACTCCACTTCACGGCCGCCTCGCGCCATGGGGCGCTCTGCTTGGAGCTGCTGGTGGGCAACGGGGCCCTCGTCAACATCAAGGTGAGGAGACCGGATGACCAACACTGTGTCTGAACTAAATAACACCCTATTCCCTATGTAGTGCACTACTTTTGACCAGGGGCCCATAGAGCAAGGAGCCGTGGTGACACTGCCTGTGTCCCAAATGGCACCCTGTTCCCTTTATAAGTACACTACTTTGGTTCAAAAAGTAGTTCACTATGAAGAGAATAGGGTGCCATTTGGGACGCACACACTGACGCAGCACATGGCTTAGTATTTGGCCCTGGTCTACATTCAAATACCAATGGAATAGGCCTAACAATGCAAACTAAATGCAATCAAGCGCTCCTCCAATACGTGTTTGATTTTGCCTGTGGTCAGCAGCACAGACTGCCGTGTGAACCATCTTTGTCTTTCTATCTGCAGAGTAAAGATGGAAAGACCCCCCTCCACATGACGGCCATCCACGGACGCTTCTCCAGATCTCAAGCCATCATCCAGAATGGTGAGTCGCTGTGAATGCTCTCAACTGAATATATATGAACCAGTAGGCTCTTCAGCATTGTCTTTAGTCTTCAAACCATGATTCACTGGCACAGAGCAATGTTACTTGCAATGTGGTTGAACATGAAGCTTCATGAGGCCTCTAGGGTCAAGTGGTTGACGTGTGTGTGTGTCTGTGTGTGTGTCTGTGTGTGTGTGTGTGTGTCTGTGTGTGTGTGTCTGTGTGTGTGTGTCTGTGTGTGTGTGTGTTCTGTAGGTGCTGACATCGACTGTGAAGAAAATAATGGAAACACACCCCTGCACATCTCTGCTCGCTACGGCCACGAGTTACTCATCAATACACTCATCACGAACGGAGCTGACACAGCCAAGTGAGAACACACACACACACAGTTTCCAGCAATAATGCAACATGCATCTGCAATTCTGTCATTGACCGAATTCCCGCTTGGAGACTATGCTCAACACATTGTGGTGTGTGGGGGGTTGATAGACAGGGCATTGCAGCATGCTGATGTGTTGATCTGCTGTGGGGTTTAATGAGGACTGTGATGTGGTGCTGTTTCCAATCTTAGCTGAATCAACTGTAAGTCACTCTGGATAAGAGTGTCTGCTTAAAGTCTAAAATGTAAAAATGTGTTGCAGGCGAGGCGTCCATGGGATGTTCCCCCTCCACCTGGCTGCTCTCAGTGGGTTCTCTGACTGCTGTCGGAAGCTCCTCTCATCAGGCTTTGATATAGACACCCCTGACGACTTTGGAAGGACCTGTTTACATGCTGCAGCAGCTGTTGGGTGAGTGGACTGGTCCAGGCTTTACACCAAGGAATATTTAGTTCATGAACTGGAAAGCCACCAGAAAGAACAAACACATATTCACACTCTTACATTTCACATTGTTTAGCAGTATAAAAAAATCGTTTAGATCATTAGTGCGGTATCATTTCTGTATAATGTGGTTCCATGCCATGGTGGTATTGACTTGCGCTCTGGTCTAAATTGTCTTTATATCTTCTTGAAAGAGAAGAGAAACCTGCAAACTGCTCTTGCTAGTATCACTTTTTGTTATTGCTTTTATTAGCATTATAAAAACAGTGATACTAGCAAGAGCAGTGTACGGGTTTCTCTTTTCTTTAAGGTTCTCATTGTTACCATCCACCTGATAGCTCAGATGTGAAAGGGCCTTTCTGAACTTGATATCTTGTTACCATCCACCTGATAGCTCAGATGAACGAGAGCCTTTCTGAACTTGATATCTTGTTACCATCCACCTGATAGCTCAGATGTACGAGAGCCTTTCTGAACTTGATATCTTGTTACCATCCACCTGATAGCTCAGATGTACGAGAGCCTTTCTGAACTTGATATCTTGTTACCATCCACCTGATAGCTCAGATGTACGAGAGCCTTTCTGAACTTGATATCTTGTTACCATCCACCTGATAGCTCAGATGAACGAGAGCCTTTCTGAACTTGATATTTTGTTACCATCCACCTGATAGCTCAGATGTACGAGAGCCTTTCTGAACTTGATATCTTGTTACCAGGAACCTGGACTGTCTGAATCTGCTGCTCATCACAGGGGCAGACTTCAACAGAAAGGACAGCTTCGGAAGGTCTGTCTGTGGCATCAAATAACTTTCATATGTGATCTTTATGATAATGGGGAATATAGTATAGGGGCATATAGGAATTATTATGGGAAATATTGGGCGGCAGGTAGCCTAGCGGTTAAGAGCGTTGGGTCAGTAACCGAAAGGTTGCTGGTTCAAATCCCCTAGCTGACTAGGTGAAAAATGTGTCTATGTGCACTGCAGCAAGGCACTTAACCCTAATTGCTCCTGTAAGTCGCACTGGATAAGAGTGTCTGCTAAATGACGTAAATGTAAAATGTAAATGTTATACAGCTCCAATAAGCTGTTTCTGTTGTTGATGTTGAATGGTTTCTGTGCGTTCTTCTAGGAGTCCTCTGCATTATGCGGCAGCCAATTGTAACTACCAGTGTCTGTTTGCCTTGGTGGGGTCTGGGGCCAGTGTGAACGATCTGGATAAAAGGGGTTGCACCCCGCTCCACTACGCTGCTGCCTCCGACACAGACGGAAAGTACGTCTCACACCTCTCTTACTGTTGTGTGTGTTGTGGTGCCATGACCTTTCACATTTCACTGTAGTCTGGAGAGTATGTTGTGGTGCCATGACCTTTCACATTTCACTGTAGTCTGGAGAGTATGTTGTGGTGCCATGACCTTTCACATTTCACTGTAGTCTGGAGAGTATGTTGTGGTGCCATGACCTTTCACATTTCACTGTAGTCTGGAGAGTATGTTGTGGTGCCATGACCTTTCACATTTCACTGTAGTCTGGAGAGTATGTTGTGGTGCCATGACCTTTCACATTTCACTGTAGTCTGGAGAGTATGTTGTGGTGCCATGACCTTTCACATTTCACTGTAGTCTGGAGAGTATGTTGTGGTGCCATGACCTTTCACATTTCACTGTAGTCTGGAGAGTATGTTGTGGTGCCATGACCTTTCACATTTCACTGTAGTCTGGAGAGTATGTTGTGGTGCCATGACCTTTCACATTTCACTGTAGTCTGGAGAGTATGTTGTGGTGCCATGACCTTTCACATTTCACTGTAGTCTGGAGAGTATGTTGTGGTGCCATGACCTTTCACATTTCATTGTAGTCTGGAGAGTATGTTGTGGTGCCATGACCTTTCACATTTCACTGTAGTCTGGAGAGTATGTTGTGGTGCCATGACCTTTCACATTTCACTGTAGTCTGGAGAGTATGTTGTGGTGCCATGACCTTTCACATTTCACTGTAGTCTGGAGAGTATGTTGTGGTGCCATGACCTTTCACATTTCACTGTAGTCTGGAGAGTATGTTGTGGTGCCATGACCTTTCACATTTCACTGTAGTCTGGAGAGTATGTTGTGGTGCCATGACCTTTCACATTTCACTGTAGTCTGGAGAGTATGTTGTGGTGCCATGACCTTTCACATTTCACTGTAGTCTGGAGAGTATGTTGTGGTGCCATGACCTTTCACATTTCACTGTAGTCTGGAGAGTATGTTGTGGTGCCATGACCTTTCACATTTCACTGTAGTCTGGAGAGTATGTTGTGGTGCCATGACCTTTCACATTTCACTGTAGTCTAGAGTATGTTGTTGGTCGTGTTTGAATACATACTAGTGTTAAATCTGCAGTGTGAAAGCTTGGCCACGTCTCCTTTGGGAAAGTGTCTCTGCTTGCTTATCTGTCTGTCTTGATGTTGGTATAATGATTAGTGAACTCTTGACCTCTGACCTCTAGGTGTCTGGAATATTTGCTGCGAAACGACGCTAACCCAGGGATCAGGGACAATCAGGGCTACAACGCAGTCCATTACGCGTCTGCGTACGGACACCGCCTCTGTCTGGAGCTGGTGAGTCAGAACCACAGGGGACTAGACGCCCTGCATTCACAGACCATTTTGTCTGCGTCCCAAATGGCTGTAGGGCCCATAGGGCTCTGGTCAAAAGTAATGCACTATATAGGGAATAGGGTGCCATTTGGGACAGACGTTGATATTCAGTAGGTTTTAAGGTGTGGTTGCATGTTTGTCGTGGCCGCATCGTCACTCTTGATGTTCTTTTTCCAGATTGCAAGTGAAACACCTTTAGATGTGGTAAGTACCAGTTGGTTACTTTTCCTCACACTAGCTTGTTTAAGATACGAATGCAACACCCCAGTATGTCTGCAGGGGCTGGTCACTGAGATTTACAACATGAAACATGCTACTAGACTAACCTTCAAAGTAAATATGTTACAAGTCTAAACTGGCCCGTCCTTGTCTTTCCCCAGCTAATGGAAACCTCAGGGACAGACATCCTGAACGACTCTGATGTCAGAGCTCCCATCAGCCCCCTACACTTAGCTGTGAGTAAAGCCTACCTGCTCCTGTAGGGGTCTCGCCACATGACAAATGGCACCCTATTCCCTATTTAGTGCACTACTTTTGACCAGAGCCTTATGGGCCCAGATCAAAAGTACTGCACTACATGGGAAATAGGGTGCTATCTGGGATGCAGGCATGGTGTTGTTTTTCCACGAAAAGTTGATTGTCCAGACACTCACACACCATGTTCCTATCTGTTCCTGATTAGTGTAAAATACATGCATATTTTGACACGGTGATGATGAGGATGATTTCCTTATTTTGCCATTTGAGTTAATCAACCTCCAACAGAGGAGAAGTAGAGTGTTTCTAAATCTCACGCTTGGCAGGGACCTTCGATGTTGATGCTGGGCGGGAGAAAAAATGGGCACCCGATTTGAGAGACACTGGTCTACTTTAGGGGTCTAGGACTGTTTCTGTTCAGGCATACCACTGGTCTACTATAGGACATTGATTATATTAAGAGTGTATTTCTGTTCAGGCATACCACTGGTCTACTATAGGACATTGATTATATTAGGAGTGTATATCTGTTCAGGCATACCACTGGTCTACTATAGGACATTGATTATATTAGGAGTGTATTTCTGTTCAGGCGTACCACTGGTCTACTATAGGACATTGATTATATTAGGAGTGTATATCTGTTCTGGCATACCACTGGTCTACTATAGGACATTGATTATATTAGGAGTGTATATCTGTTCAGGCATACCACTGGTCTACTATAGGACATTGATTATATTAGGAGTGTATTTCTGTTCAGGCATACCACTGGTCTACTATAGGACATTGATTATATTAGGAGTGTATATCTGTTCAGGCATACCAGACTTTGCTTCAGACTGTGTGTTTGTTTCCATTCAGGCGTACCACGGCCACCACCATGCTATGGAGGTCCTGGTTCAGTCTCTGCTGGATCTAGACGTGAGGAACAGCCAGGGGCGCACCCCTCTGGACCTGGCTGCCTTTAAAGGCCATGTGGAGTGTGTTGACGTCCTCATCAACCAGGGAGCCTCCATCCTGGTTAAAGACTTCACCCTGAAGAGGACCCCCATCCACGCTGCAGGTACGCATAGGATATCACCTAAGACCTAGAGATTCTGTAATTCAAAAGTTTTCCTTACCAAGATGGACATTTGTTTGGTCATGTTGCTAGGACGCCAATGTCCACTCTAGGGATATTATATAGCATAGTGTGAAAATGCCCACTACACACTGATCTAAGGTCATTTTTTGTCATTATTGCTGAGGATCTGGGGAGGGTAAGCTGATCCTAGATCAGTGCACAGGGGGACTTCTATCCAGAGCCAGGTACACAGCTAGCAGGTGACAGGCTTCGAGGGCCTCAGCCCCAAAATGTTTTATTATCTGCTGTGTTAACATCCTGAGGATGTCATCTACCAATACCACTGTTCTAGAAATCTGTCTGTTCATGTGAAGGTAATAGTCGTCCAGCAATCAGCTCATATCCTCTCTGTTTAGCCTCCTCTAGCTACCAACGGTCAATCATCTCACATTCTTATATCCTCTCTGTTTATCCTCCTCTAGCTACCAACGGTCATTCGGAGTGTTTGCGTTTGCTGATTGGAAATGCTGACCTCCAGAGTGCAGTGGACGTTCAAGACGGGAATGGACAGTAAGTCAATTGGGTTTTGGATACAATTCCTGAAATAAAGAGATTTTGACACTAGTTCTACGTCCCAAATGGCACCCTATGCCCTACTTGGTGCACTACTTTAAACCAGAACCCTATGGGCTCGGGTCAAAAGTAGTGTACCATATAGGGAATAGGTTGCCATTTGGGACTCAGCCTGGTTATTACCAGTTTGTAATATGACCTTGTTGTCTTGTGTATCAGAACCCCTCTGATGCTGTCAGTGCTGAGCGGACACACAGACTGTGTGTACTCACTACTCAACAAGGGAGCCAGCGTAGAAGCCAAAGACAAGTGGGGCAGAACAGCGCTACACAGAGGGGTGAGGAGGAGAGCTGGCTGTATACGCTCACACACAGAAAGAGACGGGGAGGCTCAAATATACATATTATCTTCAGAAAAGTAGTTGTCCATGGGTAGTGGTGTATTCATCCCTGTAGGGGGACCTGCCTCCAGACATCATTTGTAATAATTGATGATTCATTATTATATCATTGATTATTAGTTATTCAAATCCATTCTTGTCTCCCTGCCCTTCCTCCCAGGCGTTGACGGGTCATGAGGAGTGTGTGGAGGCCCTGCTGCAGCACAGCGCCAGCTTCCTGGTTCGGGACTGTAAGGGGCGGACCCCTGTCCACCTGGCGGCGGAATCCGGACACATCGGGGTGCTGGGGGGACTCCTACACGCCGCCCAGTCAGTGGAGACCCTCCCCGTCATCACAGACAACCAGGGCTACACGCCACTACACTGGGCCTGCTACAACGGTACGTACTGGACTAACGGAACACTAGATATTTTCTGATTTTCTCTCTTCAGCACCGTAAACATGTCCCTGAATTAGGCAGGCCATACAACTAGGGGTGTAACTATTCGATTTGTATCACGATTCGTGGTTGTCGATACGATTCAAGGACGATATTGGTTCATTTAGAACGATACGATCCGAAACGATTCAGTGACTTGAAATCGATTCAGTAACCTTTTAGCCAAAAATTCAACCAGTGTGACTGAAATAAATACCTGGATACTGGACAGTGCAGGTGAAGTTTCCTAGATTCCTGTTTCTTGTAAGGACCGCAATGGTGGCTTGATAATTTCTCGCTCGTCGGCTTCTCCTCTGTCGTCCGCCATGCTATGTTTTGTTGTCTTTGCGCCTTTGCGCTGCTGCTGGCGTGGGGCGATGACGTCACGGATAGGCAGACTGAATCGAGTAATGTTTAAAGCCTTTATCATTAAAAGTGCTAAGAAAAAACATCCATATAAAGTCTGACGTGCTTAAATCCAATGGGTTATTTCCTAGAATCGATACAATCGATTTATTACATTTTAAAACGATGTTAGAGTGATATATGTTGTCCAAAAGGCCAACTCACCGAGCACAGATCGATGTAGTTGGATCATAGGAATATAAATCGATACATCGATGTAGTAGATGGATCGTTACACCCCTACATACAACGGTACGTACTGACTAACTGGACTGTAGCTCTGTTCTCTCCTCCATGAAGTGTACACTCATTCACTCCCTCTTGTGGCTTGAAAAGCATTCGATTGGTGTGGACGGAGCCATGTGGGGGAATGAACAAGACTACAACAGAATTAGGGGTTATGACTCTCAGTAGAGGACCTTACACTGAAACAGGACTTTGTCATAGCATATGTCACCGAGGGCAACTCGTTCAGCCCCCTCCACTGTGCTGTGATCAATGACAACGAGGGGGCTGCAGAGATGCTGATTGACACTCTGGGGCCGGCCATTGTCAACGCCACTGACACCAAGAACCGGTAACTACAGCACATGACAAAGTCCTTTTCTTCTGGAGAATAATGTTGTCTTGGGAATAAAATGACCTCTGGGGTTGGATGAGGGATTGTAGATTACTTTTAATACATCTATTAGTGATTTTATATTTCTATGGTATAAACAGGGTTAATTGAACAAACTTGTTTATAACAGTCCTACATGATATCGGTGAAATAAGTTTCCTCTCTCTCCAGGACCCCCCTGCATGCGGCGGCTTTCACGGACCACGTGGAGTGTCTTCAGCTGCTGCTAGGCCACAACGCCCAGGTCAACTCCCCCGATGCCTCCGGGAAGACCTCCCTCATGATGGCTGCTGAGAACGGACAAACCAACGCTGTCGGTACGCAGCCCCCTCTCCTCCGCTTTGCCTCGCCCAGCCGGCTTAAGTTCAACATGTCTGTTTTACATTTTAATAAGTCGCTTCATTTCCTAATTGAGTTTCTTTATGTTTCTCTGTCTGTGTCAGAGCTGTTGGTGAGCAGTGCCAAAGCAGAGCTCACCCTGCAGGATGCAGTCAAGAACACTGCTCTTCATCTGGCCTGCAGTAAGGTGAGCATCCCCACATGAAGATGACGTTCATCTGAACAGTTGGCTCTCTCTGGTTGAAATTTTGGTCTGACATGTTTGACTCTGGTTTTTAAAGGGGCATGAAACCAGTGCTTTGTTGATATTGGAGAAGATTACAGACAGGAACCTCATCAACTCGACTAACGCAGCCTTACAGACGTACGTATGGTTCAGCTGTATTAATTGGGCCAGAAGAATTAGAAGAAGTGCACTATATAGGGAATAGTCTGGCATTTGGGAGGTATCCTCATTTGCTGCTGGCTAATCTGACGGTACTTTCTCCTCAGGCCGTTACACGTTGCAGCCAGAAATGGTCTGACGGTGGTGGTTCAGGAGCTACTAGTGAAGGGTGCTAGCGTGCTAGCAGTCGATGACAATGGTAAGATCCATAACGCTAACACCGTTTTCTTCTGTACTTCTCTTCTCAATGTGTCCACAAATGTTTCTCTCTAGTCCACTGCTTGGTTATTGTCTTAACTTTGTATCTCCTAGCCTGCTGTTATTTCATGTTTTTCACCAAAAGTGTTATAGTAAACGGTGATGCTCCTGAAGTGACCCTCTGCTGTTCTGTTTGAACCCCTCAGGTTACACGCCTGCCTTGGCCTGCGCCCCCAACAAAGACGTGGCGGACTGCCTGGCGCTGATCCTGGCCACCATGATGCCCGTGTCCCCCTGCAACCCGGCGCCCAGCCTGTCCTTCAGTGCCATTAACCACTACACCACCAGCCCCTCCAAGAGTGTGACCTTCGACAGCCTGCCCGTGCTGCGCAGCGAGCACAGCTCCTACTGCAGCTTCAACAACATCGGCCACCGCGACCACGATGGAGGCTTCTACAAGGATGAGGAACTCAACGACTCAGACTCAGAGACATACTGAGGGGGGTGGTGGTCGCTGCCCAGGAGGGGAGCCAAGGGTAGGCGGATGGACAGTGAAGTGGGGCAGAGGCCACAAACAAATCCACACATACACACCGTGTCTTAAATCACCACAGCCAGCTTTGGGAGGGCACGAGCCGAGACAGTCCGCACAGGAGCCTTAAGAGTCCTGCAGATGGAGAGAGAGAAATGGAGGGAGGGAGGGAGAGGGGGAGGCACAACAGGCTGGCTGGCCACACTCATCCTCTCGTACCACCAGGTGTCCTTCCAGCAGATACTGGACTTCAGAGGAACTGCTGCTGCTATACCCCACCTTTACCTTTACCCACAAAGGTCCTAAACGGTAGAAACTGTCCAGCCAACAGACAGACGGACACCTTATGACGGCAATAACCTGTAGTCCAAGGGGATAGTAGCACTTCACTGAGTGAAAAACAGACATGGACCAAAAGATGTGGAAGAAGCCTTTTCAAAACCTGTTTTGACAGTAGAAATGGGATTGAGCGTTTTGGCCTGAGAAAAAACATAAGGAGTGATGTTTCATTTAAGTTTTATGAGAGTGATGGTCATGTTTATCCGCACACTAAGACAGTCAGAACGCACCTAGCCTCTTGTCTGTAATCCATGTGGGAGGAGGGGAAATCATTTATTTTTTATGAACAAACATTTTAATAAAATCATTCATGTCTTAAGCTCCTGACCCTCTGTGGGAACCAAAAAATCGTAGTATTTGCTCTCATGAGTAATTTCAAAGAATTTCCATCCCCAATGGCACCCTATTCCCTTTATAGTACACTACTTTTGACCAGGGCCATAGGGTTCTGGTCAAAAGTAGTGTACTCTATAAAGAATAGGGTGCCATTTAGATTTTGCATTTGTATGTGAGCGACAGGACTTTTTACATTTGCGTTATTAAACCTACCTGTCCTTTGCCCTCTAGAAAATATTTTAGAAAGTAAATTATTAATTCATATATTCTTTCTTGTGATATTTATGTCATCATTTTGTGCCTTCTTTAGTTACTGAGGGGAGGTTAGGAGAGTAGGGGCAGCTGTATGAGCGAAAACAATGATGCACACTAAGTACTACAACGTTTGTGAAAAGCACTGATACTATTCCGAGGCATACGAGGGGGAAAACATGCCTCCCTTGGAGAGGAGAAACACTGTAAACCAATGGTAGGACAGCAGCATTTAGATTTTCTTCTGTTGAAAAAAATATATATATATTATTTGTCTTGGTCTTATAATCAATGTATTTTGACAGGTTTTGCTTGCTTAACTTCTTCAAAAAAATGAAACCACTCAATCCTTTTATGTGATTGCTTGTTCAAACCCCCGTTTTTGTCTCTTTTTTAAAATAATTTTAACTGGAAATATGTACAATACATATGCTATGTTCGTCAAATCAGGATCAGGAGGTTCACAGGTTTTTTCGTGTCCTTTTTTTCTTTAAAAGGATGAAACTAGCATGTACATATGAAATAGTGACTGAATCGAAACTCCCATGAATTCTTTCAGTATCTGAAGATTGCTGTATATTTTATGAGTAATAAAATAAAGAAATGAGTTATGTTATTTAATAATGAACTATGGGTTATCTGTTTTATGTGACAACCGCAGTATCAATTTCTAGGTGACAGTGGTGCTAATCCCAAAAGAAAGGCTACATACAACAAGGAACAAGAAGTCTATTGGCAAAGTGATGAATATTGCATGTACCTTGGCCTAACGGTGTGGGTTATGTATTTTATTTTTCATGGCGTCCTCAACATTACAGTTTTAAGGGCAACTATAGCCTAAATTTGTTTACAACTCGCAGGATTTCCATACATGAGCTTTCAACAACACAGAGTGTTGCATCAGCACGAGATCGAAAGTGCGTCAAATCTGTACAGGTCATTGTTACGTCATCACTGATAAACGTTGAAACTGATGAAAAACCGCTGGAGCAGTTCAGTCTAAACCTCCCTAGTGCTGGAGGATTGCGTTAGTTTTCGCTCTGGATGCGCGTTCATTTTGGCAAGGAAATGTGCTGATTTTGCAAGGAGATGGAGAATAAAGAGTTCAAGGTAGGCATGTTATTTATTTTTAAATCTTCAATTATATTAATTACTGTGGATTAAATATTGTTTAACAAATGAAATAATGTGCTATTCATGCTGTAATATCAAACTAGAAAGTCTATGGCCGGGGAGTCATGAGAGTTGGCTAAAGGTACAGTAGGGTCAAATGGGTGTCAAAGGTTATGACAGCACCTTCATGAATTCGTCCAAAATGGCACCCTATTCCCTATGTAGGCTAGTGTACTACTTTTGACCAGGAGCCATAGAAGGGTTGGCTGACGTCACGAAAATGATGCTCGCGCATCGATGGCCGGAAGTCGTGTATCTTGTTATGATTCTGAACCTCAGCTAACAACAAGCTGCCATGTGGGGAATCGTAGCTCTGTGGCATGTTTCAGCTTGTTGTATGGTGTTATTGATACCATGTCTTGTTTTGAGGTGTTTTGACTGATATCATGTCTATGCAATGACTCAAATTCGCTACCTAGCTAACCAACAACAACTGTAACAATGTATTTGAGACGAGTTCATTGTTCAAATGTATTTATGTTTGCATTAAACATTTAGAGACTAAATATAGTTTACATGTTGTCAACAGTCTAAGTCAAACCCTGTCTATTTTGCCCCATAGTTGCATGCCAGTTTTGTTGCTTAACAACCAACCCCTCTATAGAGTCCCACAGTGGAGGTGTGATAATACCCATAAAACCTAGCGGTCAAACAGGGACATGGTTCCAATCGTTTTTCCACCATTCATTTTTCCCATAGCCGATTTTAGAAACACATAAAATAAGGGCTGTATTTCGTGTAGGCTTACCCTGGCGTGACGTTTTTGTAACTATGTAAATCTCTCTCGGACAAGTTGACTTTTATCAGTATATTTACATTTTACATTTATATCATTTAGCAGACGCTCTTATCCAGAGCGACTTACAATGGTGCATTCAACAATTGGTGCATTCAACTTATGATAGCCAGTGGGACAACCACTTATTTTTCTTCTTTTTTTTTTTATGGGGGGGAGGGGGGGGTAGAAGGATTACTTTATACTATTCCAGGTATTCCTTAAAGAGGTAGGGTTTCAAGTGTCTCCGGAAGGTGGTCAGTGACTCCGCTGTCCTGGCGTCGTGGGGGAGCTTGTTCCACCATTGGGGTGCCAGAGCCTGAAGGTAAGGAGGTGCCGTTCCCCTCACAGCTCCGTAGGCAAGCACCATGGTCTTGTAGTAGATGCGAGCCTCAACTGAGCGGGGTGACATGAGAGAACTTGGGAAGGTCGAACACCAGACGGGCTGCGGCGTTCTGGATAAGTTGTAGGGGTTTAATGGCACAGGCAGGGAGCCCAGCCAACAGCGAGTTGCAGTAATCAAGACGGGAGATGACATGTGCCTGGATTAGGAACTGTGCCGCTTTCTGTGTAAGGTAGGGTCGTACTCTGCAAATGTTGTAGAGCATGAACCTGCAGGATCGGGTCACCGTTTTGATGTTAGCAGAGAATGACAGGGTGTTGTCCAGGGTCACGCCAAGGCTCTTTGCACTCTGGGAGGAGGACACAATGGAGTTGTCAACCGTGATGGCGAGATCATGGAACGGGCAGTCCTTCCCAGGGATGAAGAGCAGCTCCGTCTTGCAGAGGTTCAGCTTGAGGTGGTGATCCGACATCCACACTGATATGTCTGCCAGACATGCAGAGATGCGATTCGCCACCTGGTTATCAGAAGGGGGAAAGGAGAAAATTAATTGTGTGTCGTCTGCGTAGTAATGATAGGAGAGACCATGTGAGGATATGACAGAGCCAAGTGACTTGGTGTATAGAGAGAATAGGAGAGGGCCTAGAACTGAGCCCTGGGGGACACCAGTGGTGAGAGCACATGGTGCGGAGACAGATTCTCGCCACGCTACCTGGTAGGAGCGACCTGTCAGGTAGGACGCAATCCAAGAGTGAGCAGCGCCGGAGATGCCCAACTCGGAGAGGGTGGAGAGGAGGATCTGATGGTTTACAGTATCAAAGGCAGCGGATAGGTCTAGAAGGATAAGAGCAGAGGAGAGAGAGTTAGCTTTAGCAGTGCGGAGAGCCTCCATGACACAGAGAAGAGCAGTCTCAGTTGAATGACCAGTCTTGAAACCTGACTGGTTTGGATCAAGAAGGTCATTCTGAGAGTGATAGCAGGAGAGTTGGCTAGAGACGGCACGCTCAAGAGATTTGGAGAGAAAAGAAAGAAGGGATACTTACTTGTCTGTAGTTGTTGACATCGGAGGGATCGAGTGTAGGTTTTTTGAGGAGGGGTGCAACTCTCGCTCTCTTGAAGACGGAAGGGACATGGCCAGCGGTCAAGGATGAGTTGATGAGCGAGGTGAGGTGAGGTGAGGTAAGGGAGAAGGTCTCCGGAAATGGTCTGGAGAAGAGAGGAGGGGATAGGGTCAAGCGGGCAGGTTGTTGGGCGGCCGGCCGTCACAAGTCGCAAGATTTCATCTGGAGAGAGAGGGGAGAAAAAAGTCAAAGCATAGGGTAGGGCAGTGTGAGCAGGACCAGCGGTGTCATTTCACTTAATAAATGAGGATCGGATGTCGTCAACCTTCTTTTCAAAATGGTTGACGAAGTCATCCACAGAGAGGGAGGAGGGTGGGGGAGGAGGATTCAGCAGGGAGGAGAAGGTGGCAAAGAGCTTCCTAGGGTTAGAGGCATAGGCTTGAAATTTAGAGTGGTAGAAAGTGGCTTTAGCAGCGGAAACAGAGGAAGAGAATGTAGAGAGGAGGGAGTGAAAAGATGACAGGTCCGCAGGGAGTCTAGTTTTCCTCCATTTCCGCTCGGCTGCCCGGAGCCCTCTTCTGTGAGCTCGCAATGAGTCGTCAAGCCACGGAGCAGGAGGGGAGGACCGAGCCGGCCGGGAGGATAGGGGACATAGAGAGTCAAAAGATGCAGAAAGGGAGGAGAGGAGGGTTGAGGAGGCAGAATCAGGAGATCGGAGGGAGAAGGATTTAGCAGAGGGAAGAGATGATAGGATGGAAGAGGAGAGAGTAGCGGGAGAGAGAGAGCGAAGGTTGTGATGGCACATTACCATCTGAGTAGGGGCAGAGTGAGTAGTGTTGGAGGAGAGCGAGAGAGAAAAGGATACAAAGTAGTGGTCGGAGACTTGGAGGGGAGTTGCAGTGAGATTAGTAGAAGAACAGCATCTAGTAAAGATGAGGTCAAGCGTATTGCCTGCCTTGTGAGTAGGGGGGGACGGTGAGAGGGTGAGGTCAAAAGAGGAAAGGAGTGGAAAGAAGGAGGCAGAGAGAAATGAGTCAAAGGCAGAGACGTAGGGAGGTTAAAGTCACCCAGAACTGTGAGGGGTGAGCCATCCTCAGGAAAGGAACTTATCAAGGCGTCAAGCTCATTGATGAACTCTCCAAGGGAACCTGGAGGGCGATAAATGACAAGGATGTTAAGCTTGAATGGGCTAGTGATGTGACAGCATGGAATTCAAATGAGGAGATAGACAGATGGGTCAGGGGAAAAAGAGAGAATGTCCACTTTGGAGAGATGAGGATTCCTGTGCCACCGCCGCGCCGACCAGATGCTCTCGGGGTATGCGAGAACACATGGTTAGACGAGGAAAGAGCAGTAGGAGTAGCAGTGTTTTCTGTGGTAATCCATGTTTCCGTCAGCGCCAAGAAGTCGAGGGACTGGAGGGTAGCATAGGCTGAGATTAACTCTGCCTTGTTGGCTGCAGAACGGCAGTTCCAGAGGCTGCCAGACCACTAGGTTTTATGGGTATTATGACTCATACTGTGGGACTCTATAGGGCTCCAGCCAAAAGAAGTGCACTATATTGGAACTAGGGTGCTATTTCGGACACAAGCATAGATATGATGCATTATTATGTGACCATAGAAATAGAATCACTAGAAAGGATAGAGCCTCTGACCTTGGCAATTTGACTGGTAAACTGAACTGCACACCTGATATGATGTTCTGGTGATTCTATTTCTCTGAATATGATGCATTATGATGTGACAATGAGAGTTGGGTTAATGGTGCTCTCAAGGCAACTGGGAACTCGAAAAAAATAACTAGGTCAAATCATGACGTCCGTGATCTTCAGGTCGGAAAGTCGGAGCTCTAGAAAGATGCCAGAGTTTCCGACTTGGAATTCCTTTTTACATTTTGTGGTGGTTATTTTATCCCCTTTTTCTCCCCAATTTTTCGTGATATCCAATTGGTAGTTACGATCTTGTTACGATCTTGTCTCATCGCTGCAACTCCCCAGCGGGCTCGGGAGAGGTGAAGGTTGAGTCAGGCGTCCTCCAAAACATGACCCGCCAAGCCGCGCTGCTTCCGACTTGGAATTCCGAGTTGGATGACTGTTCAAAACGATTTTTCCCAGTCGGAGCTTGTTTTTTTTTCCTATTTCCCAGTTGTCTTGAACGCACTGAAGTCGGAAGTCAGAGATTTCCCAGTTGTTTTGAACACGGCAAAAGGCGACACAGTAGGTGACATCTAAACATGACTTTGTGCTGTCTTTCAGAGGTCAGAGGTCAATGGGAATGACCTCACCCTCATAGACCTGGATGACCCCATCAATGAAGCTGATGTTATGAAGGAAGTCAGGTAAGTGATTTACACTAATGACACATTTGTGACTGGTTACAGGATCACATAGGCCTACAGATACAGATTCAGTAGTAGGTCAAAGGTCACCGCCTATGGAGAGGTAGGCCCAGAGCCATGTATTTAGAGAGTTGGGACATTGAGATATAAACTCAGCAAAAAAAGAAACGTCCTCTCACTGTCAACTGCGTTTATTTTCAGCAAACTTAACGTGTAAATAACGCATCTCCCGAGTGGCGCAGTGTTCTAAGGCACTGCATCGCAGTGCTAGCTGTGCCACTAGAGATCCTGGTTCGAATCCAGGCTCTGTCGTAGCCGGCCGCGACCGGGAGACCCATGGGGCGGCGCACAATTGGCACAGCGTCGTCCAGGGTAGGGGAGGGAATGGCCGGCAGGGATGTAGCTCAGTTGGTAGAGCATGGCGTTTGCAATGCCAGGGTTGTGGGTTCGATTCCCACGGGGGGGCAGTATGAAAAAAAAAAATATATATATATAAAAAAAGAATAAAAATAAAATAAACAAATAAAACAATGTATGCACTCACTAACTGTAAGTCGCTCTGTAGCTCAACTGGTAGAGCACGGCGCTTTGTAACGCCAAGGTAGTGGGTTCGATCCCCGGGACCACCCATACACAAAAATGTATGCACGCATGACTGTAAGTCGCTTTGGATAAAAGCGTCTGCTAAATGGCATATTATATTATTATTATTATAAGAGCGTCTGCTAAATGACTAAAATGTAAAAATGTAATGTAAATATTTGTATGAACATAACAAGATTCAACAACTGAGACATAAACTGAACAAGTTCCACAGACGTGTGACTAACAGAACAAAGGGGGGGGTCAAAATCTAAAGTAACAGTATCTGGTGTGGCCACCAGCTGCATTAAGTACTGCAGTGCATCTCCTCCTCATGGACTGCACCAGATTTGCCAGTTCTTGCTGTGATATGTTACCCCCTCGTCCACCAAGGCACCTGCAAGTTCCCAGACATTTCTGGGGGGAATGGCTAAATCCTAGCCCTCACCCTCCGATCCAACAGATCCAGGCTCTTCATGGCAGAACACTGACATTCCTGTCTTGCAGGAAATCACGCACAGAACGAGCAGTATGGCTGGTGGCATTGTCATGCTGGAGGGTCATGTCAGGATGAGCCTGCAGGAAGGGTACCACATGAGGGAGGAGGATGTCTTCCCTGTAACGCACAGCGTTGAGATTTCCTGCAATGACAACAAGCGTAGTCCGATGATGCTGTGACACACCGCCCAAGACCATGACGGACCATCCACCTCCAAATCGATCCCGCTCCAGAGTACAGGCCTTGGTGTATCGCTCATTCCTTCGACGATAAACACGAATCCGACCATCACCCCTGGTGAGACAAAACCGCGACTCGTCAGTGAAGAGCACTTTTTTGCCAGTCCTGTCTGGTCCAGCGACGGTGTGTTTGTGCCCATAGGCGACGTTGTTGCCGGTGATGTCTGGTGAGGACTTGCCTTACAACAGGCCTACAAGCCCTCAGTCCAGCCTCTCTCAGCCTATTACGGACAGTCTGAGCACTGATGGAGGGATTGTGCGTTCCTGGTGTAACTCGGGCAGTTGTTGTTGCCATCCTGTACCTGTCCCGCAGGATGTTCCGATCCTGTGCAGATGTTGTTACACGTGGTCTGCCACTGCGAGGATGATCAGCTGTCCGTCCTGTCTCCCTGTAGCTCTGTCTTAGGCGTCTCACAGTACGGACATTGCAATTTATTGCCCTGGCCACATCTGCAGTCCTCATGCCTCCTTGCAGCATGCCTAAGGCACGTTCACGCAGATGAGCAGGGACCCTGGGCATTTTTCTTTTGGTGTTTTTCAGAGTCAGTAGAAAGGCCTCTTTAGGGTCCTACGTTTTCATAACTACCGTCTGTAAGCTGTTAGTGTCTTAATGACCGTTGCACAGGTGCATGTTCATTAATTGTTTATGGTTCATTGAACAACATTTTACATTTTAGTCATTTAGCAGACACTCTTATCCAGAGCGACTTACAGTTAGTGAGTGCATACATTTTCATACTGGCCCCCCGTGGGAAACAAACCCACAACCCTGGCGTTGCAAGCGCCATGCTCTACCAACTGAGCTACAGGGGACTAGCATGGGAAACAGTGTTTAAACCCTTTACAATGAAGATCTGTGAAGATATTTGGATTTTTACGAATTATCTTTGAAAGATCCTGAAAAAGGGACGTTTTCTTTTTTTGCTGAGTTTATGTATACATTACATGACACAGTATATATCCATATGACAGCTGGCTCCCCATGGGCAATGTTGACATTTTAAACAATGCTATGTAACTGAACATCTATAATTAGAATTTACTTATAATGAAAGGATAAATGAAAGGCTCCAAGGCGCTAACATGGAGTCCTTTTAAAAGTTGGCAGAATTCTCTAAATATTTGGCTCTGGATAGGCCGAGTCATCTCAAGAGTATTGGAGCCATAGAATTTGAGTGATTCTATTCTAATTCTAGAATGATTCATTCTAATTCTGTGATTCTAATTCTATAATTACACATCCTCACACTCACATTATAGCAGTGACCTAAGAGAGATTCCTTTTCTCTATCTAGATCCCATAAAGATCACAGAGAGGCTGAGAGACTGACCAAGTTGGACGAGGCTGTTCTAGACACAGATACCCCAACTCAGTCACAGGAGGTTGAAGAAGAGAGTGAGTTGGACGAGGCTGTTGCCATCCCATCTCAGTCGCAGGAGGTTGAAGGAGAGAGTGAGTTGGACGAGGCTGTTGCCATCCCATCTGAGTCGCAGGACGATGAAGGAGATAGTGAGTTGGACGAGGCTGTTGCCATCCCATCTCAGTCGCAGGAGGTTGAAGGAGAGAGTGAGTTGGACGAGGCTGTTGCCATCCCATCTCAGTCGCAGGAGGTTGAAGGAGAGAGTGAGTTGGACGAGGCTGTTGCCATCCCATCTCAGTCGCAGGAGGTTGAAGGAGAGAGTGAGTTGGACGAGGCTGTTGCCATCCCATCTCAGTCGCAGGAGGTTGAAGGAGAGAGTGAGTTGGACGAGGCTGTTGCCATCCCATCTCGGTCACAGGAGGTTGAAGGAGAGAGTGAGTTGGACGAGGCTGTTGCCATCCCATCTCGGTCGCAGCAGGTTGAAGGAGAGAGTGAGTTGGACGAGGCTGTTGCCATCCCATCTCGGTCGCAGGAGGTTGAAGTAGAGAGTGAGTTGGACGAGGCTGTTGCCATCCCATCTCAGTCGCAGGAGGTTGAAGGAGAGAGTGATTTGGACGAGGCTGTTGCCATCCCATCTCAGTCGCAGGAGGTTGAAGGAGAGAGTGAGTTGGACGAGGCTGTTGCCATCCCATCTCAGTCGCAGGAGGTTGAAGGAGAGAGTGAGTTGGACGAGGCTGTTGCCATCCCATCTCAGTCGCAGGAGGTTGAAGGACAGAGTGAGTTGGACGAGGCTGTTGCCATCCCATCTCAGTCGCAGGAGGTTGAAGGAGAGAGTGATTTGGACGAGGCTGTTGCCATCCCATCTCAGTCACAGGAGGTTGAAGGAGAGAGTGAGTTGGACGAGGCTGTTGCCATCCCATCTCAGTCACAGGAGGTATGATGTATTTTTCTATTACATGGATGACATTTCATTGAGATATTTTGTGTTTTAATGACGCAAAATTGAATTCCAGCCTAACTCTGCTTTCTGTTGTCGCCATCAGGCTGCAGTGGTGACCTTCACTACCGTGACCCATAAGGATGAAACTTCCCAGACCAGCCTCACCCTCAGCAGGGGAAAGAGAAGCTACCCAGACCTACACACCTTTGTGCAGGACATGAAGGACGAGTAAGTTGCTCTTTGGCTTCCCCATGCATCCCCTAGATATGTTCCCTATCTCAATTGCATACTCCTCGTGTCCTCTCTTCTCAAAACCCATTGGATGAGAAAGCCAGAGGTCCCGCCCTTCTGACCTTCTCATCCAATGGGTTTTGAGAAGGAGGTGAGGAGATTGAGAGTCTCCCATAGTCTCGGGCCAATACAAAGGACTCAACGGACCAAATAACCAATCAGGGATGTCTGGGTGTGGCCTAGTTCCATAGAGGTCCATCCTTAACGTAGTCTAAGATAATAGAGGTAATGTCCATCCATAACGTAATCTAAGATAATAGAGGTAATGTCCATCCATAACGTAATCTAAAATAATAGAGGTAATGTCCATCCATAACGTAATCTAAAATAATAGAGGTAATGTCCATCCATAACGTAATCTAAAATAATAGAGGTAATGTCCATCCATAACGTAGTCTAAGATAATAGAGGTCATGTCCATCCATAACGTAGTCTAAGATAATAGAGGTAATGTCATGTAGTTCATTGTGTACTTGCATTTATTTACTTTTCAGCCATTGGAATCTGCTGAGTGAGAATATGCGTGCCGGGGTGAGTTATAGTCACCTCTAAAGTAGTTAATGTTGGTAAAATGGACCAAACATTCATTTGTGGAAATCCTGCAGGACCTTTAATCCTGAACCACTGCTTTAATTGACTAGCTTGAGTAAATGGTTCTACGTTTTATATCAGTGCAGCCCCTTTAACAAACTAACTCTGGATGGTCTTTTAACATTGCAGATGAGCAGACATGAGTTTAGTGCCAAGTGCATGGATATTGTAGCATGGGTGATGGAGTCTACATCCACTGTGGTTGTTCCCGCCCTTGACCTCACCATGCAGATAGAGCTCTCTGATTCGCCAAGCTCTTCTGGATCAGGAAGTAATGAGGCAGGAGAGGTGACCTCTCTTGGCCGCAGCGTCAGATTCAGCTGTAGTGGAGGACCCAGCAGGTGCACCAGCGCCAGAACCGCCTGCAGCACACGCACTCCCACGCCTTTCCCCTCCTCTCACAGGTACCTAGCCCTATCCCCTCCTCTCACAGGTACCTACCCCTATCCCCTCCTCTCACAGGTACCTACCCCTCTCCCCTCCTCTCACAGCTACCTAGCCCTATCCCCTCCTCTCACAGGTACCTAGCCCTATCCATGCCTCTCACAGGTACCTAGCCCTATCCCCTCCTCTCACAGGTACCTAGCCCTATCCCCTCCTCTCACAGGTACCTAGCCCTATCCCCTCCTCTCACAGATACCTAGCTCTATCCCCTCCTCTTTTTGCAGGTCTTTCCTGTTATAGGTACAAATATCCATTCCAGATCCACTTAGTGAGAAATACTACTTAGATACTACACAACCACTCTAAAAAGTTTACTCTAAATGTTAATGTTTGGACTGAGTGTGGTTTGAGATGGTTCACAATGCTTCCTTTGAATAACAATAACAAGGTTGAGTTTGTGTCCCAAATTCTTGGATCATATTTTTTTATTTTGTTACCATGTATTATTAATTTCTATTGTGCATTCTGCAGGTGTTTGACCTCTTTGCTGAGTGAGGACAATGAGCGATATGTCTCCTCACCTGAGGGTGGCGATAGAGAGATGAGACACAGACCACACTCAGCACCACTGAGATCTGTGTTTGGCATCTCTGAGGACTCTGTCTTCGACATGGTCCAGAGCGGCCAGTCGCAGGGTGACATCGTACCGCCGCCCAAACGGAGTAGACAGGAGAAATACAGACCTAGCAAAATGTCAACGGACGGCAAGTTTATGATGGGTATTGTCGAGTTGGTTATAAACCTTCTCAACTCCAGATGGGCTGAGCTAATGCGAAGTGTCAGTCAGGGAACTCTAGTTCTGCTGACTGGAAGTATCTCAGCAAGTCAACAGTTTGCCCAAGAGATGCTAAGCATGGCGACTTCTAAGATGTATTCCCATGCCATAGAGCATATTGCGCTCGGCCACAAGTCTCCCCTTGAGTTAGAGAGGGAGCTTGAGGCCATCTTGGGTCCTCTGGCTGGACAGGTCATAGTCATCATCATAGATAGCATCATCAAGGCTAAAACCAACGGAGGAAATGAGGGGAGAGCGACCAGCCCCTTGACCTATTTTCTAACTGCCATTTCGGCAGAAATACAAAGCCTAGTGGTTCACAGATCGGCTAGCAGACCATCCACCAGACTGTCCAACAACGACCCACTGCTGAACATTTCCAAGTCGAAGGTCTTAAGATCAGTTCTGCTCAAAATGGCAGAGCTCTTTGGCCAAGGTCCAAGTGAAACATGTCTAGTTCCACTAGTCCAGAGTCAGTCCAACAACTCCATTTGCGACTGGACTGTGAATGCAGGCACCATTCATCCAAGTACATTTCTGTCCGACAACAGAATGATAGAAGTGTCATCCGATGTTGTGGATCTTGTACTTGAGGTTTTTTGGATAACAGGATTTTTGGATAACAGGAACCCGTCAAGGCCACAGAGTGCCTGCTCCCACAACTCAGCTAGTGGAGCAATAGATATGAGAGCTCTTGCTGGGGACTTGGTCAGACAGGTGTCTGTCAAACTCAGCCCGTTTGTCTCTGAGAGTCAACTCTCCACCATGTCCATGACAGATCTGTCATCATCTTTTTCTGACTCCACCTTGAAGCAGTTGTGTTCTCGCTCTGTTGTTGCTCTGGTAACTGCCTGTCAAGCAATCAAAACAGAGCTCGAGAACCAGAGACCTACCAACCTGGCAGCCAGAGACCTACTATCGTCTCTGGTAGAGACCATTGAGGACATGGATATCTCTGACATCCTCCGGGGCCCATCGGCCATTTTGGAGGTGGCTGCTGTGATAAAGCACCCAGAGATGTCCACCTCGACAATATACAGATCTCTGCTTCTCGACTCATCTCTCGCCTCCTCTAAGATGGTCACTGAGAGCATTATCTTCAACAACCCATGCCCATCAGAGGAGAATGTGAGTATTCAGAAGGAGCTCCCTGCTGATAAAGTTGACATCCTCCATGGTCAACCAGTGGAGGAGTATATTGTCAAAGCTGAGCAATGCATCACTCAGGTCATTCAGGATGCAGCTGTGACATATACTGCTGCGCTGGATAAAACCGACACTTGTGGGAAACTGTCGGAAATCCTATCTGTCCATGTTTCCTCAGAGAATATTGAGGAGGCATCCTCTGATCTCTTTGGTGGAATTATTTCCGACCTGCTTGAGGTATATGAGGTCAATAAGGCCTCCAAGCGTACGAAATCAGGTCGCAAAATGTTCTGGGTGGAAGTGAGTTCAGGTTCCCAGAAGATTTATACCAAAACCCTGGACAAACTAAGGAAGCTGTTCACCTCCCACCATCTCACTGAGGGAAAAAATACTCCTGTGCAAATCGAGCTTTCTGCAACTGGACTACTTGTAACTGAGGCCACTGTGCAGGAATCTCCTGTAACTGAGGCCACTTTGGCAGTGTCTCCTGTACAGAAGACAGACAGTAAGACCCCTTCTAAGTCCTCAGCCTCAGCCTACCAGCTCACCCTCGACACCTGCACTAAAGGGGTAATCAAACAGGTGATCTCGGTGCTGAGGGTGGACACTTCAAAGGAAAACTGCTCCGCTTCCGTTGGGGAGAGCACGTCAAATTCATCCTTCGACTTCAACCAGAAGTTGGACTCGATAATTTCGAAATTGGAGGACCTCACCATTTCGAGTGATGTGACGTCAGCCGAGATTGCCACACTCACGCGATCTCTTAGTGCAGCCAGCAGAACCTCTAACATTTCTATCCAGAGCTTTCACAGTGCTGAGTTCCGAGCTAAGGCCAAACACATTGTGAATGAGACCATTCTCAGAGCTGCTAGCAAAGCCAGCCATTCTTTGCTACAGAGCATGCCTAGCACCACCTTCTCACACCATGCGGTTTCTACAGCCGAAGATATAGTAAATATTATCATGCAAGACCTTGAAAGTGTATCCCAGTACACTGTGGACGACGCAGACTCCTTCCCACTAGGAGAGAAAAAGCTGGAGTTCCAGCTCAAACCCAGAGTTGTCTTTGACAACTTATTGGATGCTGCTCAAACCATGTACCACAGAGTAAAGGATAGACTGAACATCTTTTTCTCTTTTCCACCAGTGTCAGTCACCACAGCCAAATATGTGCTGGACTCCACCCCTGTGGAGACACTCAGACGTTCTAAGTCCGCTGACACTGCTCTTGTTGAGGACAGGAGCCGCCCTCCGTCTGTGAGAAGTGAGAAGCCTTTGTCAAAAGTCTGTTTGGCTAAAAGGTCTAAAACCCTTCTGTCTTCGAGTGGCTCTTCAACAGACCACCATGTAATTGACACATGCAGTGAGGATGTCACTCTGCCCACCAGGAGTATGTCAGTTGTGAGCAACAACAGTTTGAAGAGAGCCTCTCCTCTCCACGGCAGTGGATTGAGTGAAAGTTGCAAACCTCTTGTGGCTCTAAAAGACGTAACAGTGGCAGTCAGCCAAGAAGGCTTTAGCAAAACTGCAAAGAAGACGCTCAGCTTGATCCTAAATGTGATCAAGTGTAGAGTGGCCAACTCTGAGAGTTCATCTGTTGGGCAGATTGCAAGTGAGGAGTGTCTGATAGCCACTAACATGTTAGACTCTGTACTGGAGAGCCTTGACCAGTTGCCTGACATGAGCGCTGCCGATGAGATCACAAGGACAGAATCCCATACCTCTATCGCAATGGACGAGACAGGTTCACGGTCAACGCTTGTGAGCCAACAAGAAATAAACATATTTGATACCAATATCATAGTGAAAACTATAATGGACACATTGAAGACGGACGACCCAGAGATGACTTCAGCAGAAGAACATCTGGATAGGCTCCTGTCAGTTGAAGCCCTTCAAGGTGCATCTGGCAACCTGATCGCAAAGGTCCATGGTCTCATTCAGGAGATAACCATAAACCGCCAGCTTCAATCCATGGTTGGCCACAGAAGCCTCTCTCAACCAGCGCTGCCTAAACCAGCCCTGAGGAAGCTGTCAAAGGACGATGCCTCAGAGCTCATTTACAACTTTGCCCAGACTTCTGTTAGGAGACTCCTGGGGCAGTGTATGGGAAGGCCTATGCCACCATTGGCTGAAATGGTTTTGGATCAGGTCATCAAGTTGATGACAGACGTGGTGATGGACAGCCTGACTTATGTGTCCAAGTCTACAATGGAGGATGGTAAGTGAAAGTACCTCTTTTCATCTGCATAGGACTTAATTGTAACATGATGCTCAATACATTGCGTTTTATGATGTAAAATTCACTGGTTGTGTCCAAAATGGCACCTTCTTCCATATTTAGTGCACTACTTTTGACCAGACCCTATGGGTCCTGGTCAAAAGTAGTGCACTATAAAGTGAAGAGAATGCCATTTGGGATGCAGTGACTGACTTCAATGGCTGCGTCCTCTTCTCCCAGTTATTGTACACAGGTCGGTCACACTAGCGTGCTCTTCTCACTCAGACACCAGCAATGCCACAAGTGACATCACTCATGGTGTTGTAGCTGACCTTAATGCTACTGAGGAATTCCCTGCCAGGAGCCTTAGCCCGGCTGATGTAAAGGCTGACGGCATGGCCCGCCTTCCCTCTGCCAGAGGGGAAGAGACTAAGAAGAACAGGAAGTGGCGTTTCCTACCGAAAATGCATAAGTTTCCAAAGATCATGATTAAGGTAGGGTGCTCTGTGTTTTGAGATTACCTCTGTAAGGCAGGGCTGAAATTTACCCTACAGATTCACTACACCCCTATTGTCTCTCAGCATTAGAACAATACTGTTGTCATTGTCTTTAGGAGGTTGAGTGAGGACGCTGTAATGCAATCCTAATACACATGGGAGAGAGTCAATGGCTATGTCCCAAATGGCACCCTATTCCCTATATAGTGCACTACTTTTTACCAGCGCTCTATGGGCCCTTTTCAAAAGTAGTGCCTTACGTAGCGAATAGGGTGCCTTTTGGGATGCACACTCTGTATTTTACACAGGCTCAGTTGTCCTGATGTGTTTTGTCAACAGCTGTTCAAGACAAAAGGGGAACCGAAGAGCCACCCTAAACAGGATGCACTGCCTACCAAACGTCTCAGAGAGACTCATATTTCACAGGGTAAGTGATAAGCATTGATAATGTCATATTGATGTATCACCCTATGACAAGCTTGTTAAAACAGTGACAACAGATACAGGCAGACCGACGGACAGACAGGCAGACGGACAGGCAGGCAGACAGACAGACAGGCAGGCAGGCAGACAGGCAGACGGACAGGCAGACAGACAGACAGACAGACAGACAGACAGACAGACAGACAGACAGACAGGCAGGCAGACGGACAGGCAGGCAGACGGACAGGCAGGCAGACAGGTAGACAGGCAGGCAGACAGACGGACAGGCAGACGGACAGGCAGACGGACGGGCAGGCAGACAGACAGACAGACAGGCAGGCAGGCAGACGGACAGGCAGGCAGACGGACAGGCAGGCAGACGGACAGACACAAACACACACATTCATTTTCTGATTATGAAATGTTCTTATGACAGATGCTGAGTGTGAGGTTCCAGAGGTTCCATCCACTTCCCCTCCCAAGGAGGACCTGACAACCACACCGGCCCCTGCTCCCCAGGAGTCCCAGTCCCGTAAACGCCCACTCATAGTCAGGGTGTTACACGCTCTCTCCAGAGCCATCTCCAAACCATTCAGAGGAGCTTCTGGGAAGAAGAATTAGCCAAATGCCTGATTTTATTAATATTATATTTTAATCAGAGCCTTTATTTAATAAAACATTACTGCTTTGATTTATGTCTATAGTAGTCTTCATGTATGTGCAAGATAACGGTAAAGTACTTCAAACCACATAGTCAAAAGTATTCATAGTGAAGTACCGTTTATGATTATTGATTGTGGAAATACACATAATACAGAAAAGTTGTTGTCACATACAAAGACAGACATAAAGGAGAACTCCGTAGACCAGTCACATTCTCAAGCCATAACTAAATCCATGAATGGATCTCCTATAAGATGACAGGAGAACATTTGTAACACTTTCTATGAATCCAGGCTCTGTCGCAGCCGGCCGCGACCGGGAGACTCATGGGCGACGCACAATTGGCCCAGCGTCGTCCAGGGTAGGGGAGGGAATGGCCGGCAGGGATGTAGCTCAGTTGATAGAGCATGGCGTTTGCAACGCCAGGGGAGTGGGTTCGTTTCCCACGGGGGGCCAGTAAAAAAAAAGTATATATATATATATATATGTATTCACTAACTGTAAGTCGCTCTGGATAAGAGCGTCTGCTAAATGACTAAAAAATAAAAAAATAAAATAAAAAAGCCTATATCTATAATGCATACACTCAAGTCATTTACATTTTACATTTTAGTCATTTAGCAGAAGCTCTTATCCAGAGCGACTTACAGTTAGTGAGTGCATAATTTTTAATTTTTTTCCTACTGTCATACACTCATAATGACTTAATTGAGTTAAGTGTTAAGTTAAGTGCAGTTATAAACACATAATGAGGGCTTATTATGTATTTCTTGCAATAAAAAAAGAAAAATGCTACTAGTTTATTAAATATTCATGACTGCTATTGCACGGCTCATGTCCACACTTCTGTACAATAGGGGGCAGTAATGCACCATAACGTTGGATGCCAACTGTCTATAAACCCCACTGAAGAAGAAAAAGCTACTCATGTAATGCATGCTGGAAAGCAGACAAAAACTAATGATTTGCAAGAGATCTAAACACGATTTATAAGCTACTGAACAACAAGTCCAAGAAAGCATTGCTAACCGCGTTTGCACTTTGAACAGATTTCTCGACAATAATAATGGAAGATGTGACTGGGGCTCAGCTCATTGCAGAGGCACTAAAAGCTCAGGTGAAGTGTGTGCAATTTATATAAAACAGTGTTATACTGTGTAACCGTGTTGCTAAGAATATATTAGTCGCTGATCATGTCCTTGGCAGTGAGAATGTAGCACTACGAGTTGTGAAAGTGTGCCATAGGTCATTGCACTGGTATAGCTAACTATTAATATTGTTGTAGAAAAACATTTAGATGTTTATGTGGAATAGCATATGTTAACATAGTGAGTTTTTGTCCTGTGTCCGCCTGGGTCCTGCAGTCGGTGAAAAGCAATTGCACTACCTGCATCTCAGAACTGCGGCTGCCTTGATCTCATGAGGTTATCGTTGCCCGCGTGTGCATGACGTCAGAGAAAGTCGGGATCAAGTCGGACACAAATCTAACCAGCATGCATTGGGCGGTGATCGCCGGTGATCGATTCTGCGCAGACCTGGCTCATCTCAAATGGGCCTCTTGTCTATGATCTGTCGGCATGGTTATACTGGCCTGTGGCCTTCTTGGAGGCCTTGATGATATCGGAGGGGGGCTCCCATTTGAAGCAGGGCTCCAGATTGGCCATCTTTATGGTCATTATTGAGGACAGGGTGCCATCCAATGCTAGGCTGTTTCTTCTCTTGGTTTTGTTCAGTCCCACAACTGAAAACACCCTCTCAGCATCTGCGTTTGCATGGGGCAACACCAGGACAAGCTTGGCGACGGCAGCAAGCCTCTCGAATTCTTTGGCTCCTGTCACCTATGGAAAATGCACCAAAACACAATGGAAAAACATACCTTGATTTTTGATTGATTAATACTGTGAGTATACTGTAGGTTGATCCATTAACAAAGTTCAGATAAAAACATGCATAATTTGAAACATGCATGACACATATATGCATGCAACAATTTTAAGCAACAGATGTAGCCAAGCCACACCTGCCAAAAGGAAAAAAATTACCTTATGCTTCCGGGTTGCCATTTCAGCCCAGAAGCTTTCCATTTCAGTTTAGTCCTGCAGGGATATCATTGGCATGGTCTGATAATTTAGAAACTCCTCACCCAGAAGGTCATGCTCCTCTGGCCAATGGTATGGGAGGAGATGGGGAAACCTATTTATGAAAGTAGAGTTACAAGTTGTTACGTTTTAGGTATATAGTCATCAACCAGCAGCCGTTCATACACATCTTTGAGGAGAAGCCACATAAGAATATCTCATGTGCAGTTTAGGAGTGAACACACCTCATCATAAAACACAGGGTATTTTAGCTAAGATGATAGACAATAATTAGAGAAAAAAAACTAACCTTTCAACAAAGTACAGGACATCTTCGATGTCACTTTCAGCCCTCTGCCGTACATCTACAAATTGTGCGTGCTTGATCAGTGGCTCTTCCAGTGGCAGCTTCTTAAGTGCATAGTCCACAGCACTTGTCAGGAAACACAACACAGCTTCATGGAATGAATCCACCTGCTGTGGTGTGATGTCACCCTCGTCGAGTAATCTGTTAAGTTTAGCCCTGGTTGTGAACCCAATACAGCATATCGGTATAATGTACAAGGCTAAATATCACATATCACAGTGTTTGATCATAATAATAGTCAAATACTAACCTGGTAAATGGTTTGCCTTTTCTTCAAAGGCAATTTCACAAGGCTCCTCATGGCACTGCAGAGCTGCTGGAACCATAAACTTGGAACATAGCTTGCGTACGAATTTCACCATCTATAACAGACATTTACAAAAATAGTAGGTGAAACCTGTTTTAGAGGACCCCTGCAGATATCAGCAAGAAACACAGAATGGAAAAAAAACAGCAAAATCCAATCCCACCTCATCATGTAACAAAAATATTGATGACTGCTCTCTCTGAAGCAGCAAGTTGAAAGAAGTGAAAGTTGGTACGGTGGCTTGGAAGAACAGCAGGTACACTTCTGTCATGGGGACAGTGAATGTCTGCACAAGTCTCTTGAACCTGGCCTGATTTTCATCTTGAATCAATCAATAAATAACACAAAACAAGAGGTTGTCATTAATACAAGTATGTGACTAACAATCCATGTAGTTGCTGCATAATGAAATTGAAAATTGATGACCATACTAGCAGATTTGTAGTAGCTGGCCAGAGGTTCATACAGCCTCAGGATCCTGGTCACACAACGTTCAAGGCTTAGCCAACAGACCGAGATATGCAGGAGGACCTCCATGTACTCCGCTTCATGGAGCTCACAAAACTCTGTTTTAGACATTAAATCCATATCATATATTTTCTACAGCTCAGCATTTCAGTATTACACTTAATAGTATCAAACATGCATACCTGACAGGTATCCTTTCCGATTTGTGCTACCCTTGAACCAGTAACCGATGTCCACTACCATATCCTCCAAATCAAAACCGGACACCTGCAATGCATAAATCAATCATAACACATTCAGTCAATGCACGTAATTAGGATACAAATAAAAAGTTACATGTAAAGATAAATCAGGCCTTAACTCACTTTAAAAAATCTTTAAAAAATCCCACTCCTGCAGCTTTGGCGGTGTTATGTGCCACATGACAAGGACAACCATGAATATAGGTGTTGGGATGCTTCTGGAGCACCCTAGAGGCAATGGAATTACGTGGTCCAATGTTCACAGCTGCATTGTAAACTGAGAGACCAATGCAGTTCTCCCAAGGGATGCCATGCTCCTGTATTTATGTTAAATTCTTTGGAATACATCTTACCTGTTCGAAATCAGCTGAGTTTACATTCACCACACTAAATCATGTTCACACGCACAAACAAATAATTTATTTCAAGATTTAAAGTTTAAGAGAGTGAGTATTCAATTGGACGACATTTCATTGTTACATACCTAGTCTCAGCTCAGCTTCTTATCAGACTTCTTGAGGTAGTGACCGTTTCTTCTCCTGTTGACTTTCGCGGCAATGGTATCTCTTCTTCTATCGCTAACTTCGGGGTGCAGCACATATGGTTCAGTGGCGCTCATCAGCGCCATCTACCGTCGGGGAGTTTGAAAAAAGGAACGAACGAGTCTCGGCCGATTTTTTTTGCGTGAGAAATTGGATGTGTGGCGTGAGTGCGTGTGAAAACAGGCAAAAACGTGTGTCACACGGCGAAAGCGTGAGAGTTGGCAGCTCTGTGTTAACACCCTTGTTGATGCATGCCAATGTGTGTGTCAATGCAAAGAAAATCTAAACTACATTGTAACAATTCATATACAATTCAGTATGAAAATGTATGCACTCACTAACTGTAAGTCGCTCTGGATAAGAGCGTCTGCTAAATGACTAAAAATGTTTTAAAAAATGTAAATATACTGTATCTACATGTATCTCTCTACAGAATGTAGAATATATGTTTGGAATAGTTGGTGTTCCAGTCATTGAAGTAGCTATGGCAGCTCAAGCCTCAGGAATCAAGTATGTGGGAATGCGCAATGAACAAGCCCTAAGCCACCTTTTTATTACTAAACCAGCTCTCCCCAAATCATGTGATATTAACTACCCTTACATAGGCTACAGGAGCGTGTAGTGTGTGAGGGTCAGTTTCATAGCTTTTTTGCATTGCTAATTATGTCTGCCTGTCTGTCTGACCCTTTGTGTGTCTGTCTGCCTGTCTTCCTGTCTTTCCCTCTGTCTGTCTGTTCCTCTCCAGTCCAGGTGCATGTCTGGTTGTGTCTGGACCGGGACTCATCCATTCACTTGGTGGAATGGCCAACGCTAACATGAACTGCTGGTATGCTAGAACTCCACAAACAGAAGACCCTACTACTCATGTTCAGTGGCCTTTCAAAAGAAGGAATGCTATCCGCACACTGCAAAAAATGATCTGAGGACTCCAAACTATCTCAGCTTGTCAGTTGATGTCCTTGTGTGATACCTCTCTCTCTGTAGGCCTGTGATTGTTATTGGAGGCTCCTCTGATCAAAACCAAGAGACCACTGGGGCGTTTCAAGAGTTTCCACAGGTACCGATTCAACCATGACATTTCTGACTATTGAACATTAGGGGATGGTATCCCGGGACACAGATTAAGCCTAGTCATGGCCTAAAAAGCAAACTCAATAGAGAATCTCTGTCTGGGAAACTGGCCCTAGCAGTTTAATTGCTGAAAGAGGAAATCATTTGTTATTTGTGGTCCTCTTTCTCTGTCAGGTGGAGGCATGCAGATTGTACAGTAAGTTCTCTGCTAGGTCTAGCAGTCTGGATATGATCTCCTCAGTGGTAGAGAAGGTATACAGTCTACTCTGACTCCCTCTGTGTAGTCCTCTTCATATCATTTGGTATCACCTGCAATTGTCTGTTTTCTGACCTCTAATTTTCTAGCTTAGCAAGGTACCTTAACTGCTTCATAAGAGCACAGCACAGCCTTAATTGATCTGAATGGAAGGGTGTTTGGTCTGTCTAAGGCAGTACGCACTAGCATGTATGGACGTCCAGGTGCTGTATACGTAGACATATCTGGGGACATGGTCAATGCTAAATTGGACAGGAGCAGAGCCAGGTTAGTGGCCATCACTGTCTTTCATCCATTTAATAATAATAATATGCCATTTAGCAGACGCTTTTATCCAAAGCGACTTACAGTCATGCGTGCATACATTTTTTTTGTGTATGGGTGGTCCCGGGGATCGAACCCACTACCTTGGCGTTACAAGCGCCGTGCTCTACCAGCTGAGCTACAGAGGACCACATTTAAAATGTATACTAATGCGTTACTGTTGAATATGTATACCTCTGAATTCACATCACCGTAGTCATTTTTGTTTTATTTTGTTATACCTTTTAACGTCTGAAGTGAACCAGAAATTAAATTACTTAGAAAATATAGCACTATATCAAAATATTCTCATCAGAGAATAGCAATAAGCCTCGATAGACCTTCATGATGTATTTACATATGCAATACAGTTGCTAGGTAACATGTTTAATGTTTGACCTATTATTCATTATTTCCTTTGTCAGAGAGGTGCCCTGTAGTCCACCTCCTCCTGTGAGTATGGCTGACCATATGGCGATCACAGAAGCACTGGCGGTCCTGAAAGGAGCCAAACGGCCTTTACTCATCATTGGCAAATGTAGGCATTGCTTTTTTAATAGCCAGATAATCTGGGGGAAACAGAACTAAAATTTTGCATAATTGCGTCAGATACTTGGTTAAGGTCTGGGGAGATGTTAAGAGAAAGATACTAACGCCACTTGCGAACTCTCCACCCCCCTAAACGGAAACTCTCTGCAAGTTTCAGGCAAGTTTATGGGCCAAATGTCCCCTCCCGTTCTGAAATTGAAAAGATGCGAGTACCTGCGAAATCGGGATTTGTCCAAATGATTAGTGGTGAAAAATCAGCGTACCGGAACAAAGTTGTCACATCCCAGTCTGTTGACAGACGCTACTTCCAGTTATGTTACGTGCGTCTGTCCAGGAGAGATCAATAGCCAGGTGAGACGCACTGTAACACATATAGCACTGTACCACAGCCGGGGCGGCAGGTAGCTTAGTGGTTAAGAGCGTTGTGCCAGTAACCGAAAGGTCGCTGGTTCTAATCCCCGAGCCGACTAGGTGAAAAATCTGTTGATGTGCCCTTGAGTAAGGCACTTAACCCTAATTGCTCATGTAAGTCGCTCTGGATAAGAGCGTCAGCTAAATGACTAAAATGTAAATGTACCACGGTTCAGTCGAAAAACAGGGCCACGTTCAGTCGAAAAATGTTGTTGACATGATTTCTCATTCTACCTGTCCAAGAGGCACGTTCGTTCTACATGCTATATTTCTATCTGAACGTTGCACAACGTTTTGCTCAGCTGAATGCATCCCAGTTGTGAAGGCCAGTCTGTTGAAATCCGTGTGGCAGTGCCCTCTGTCTGTGTCCCTGTGCAGGTGCAGCCCATTGAAGAGCAGAGGGGGCTCTGAAGGAGCTGGTGGAGGGGTGTGACCTGCCCTTCCTGCCCACCCCCATGGGTAAAGGGGTGCTGCCTGACAATCACCCCAACTGTGTTGCTGCTGCCCGCTCCAGGTCAGCCTCTCCTTCTCTCAGCTGGCATCATATTCATGTACAGACCATTGACTGTATAAGTAGGACCAAGAATTTCCCTGACCATTTGAACAGACCAGGAAATTCCTGAAATCCCTATCTATAACTAGTCTCTCCTGGCCAGGTCATGTCAATGTAAACTGGTGTCAATCAAACAACTACACTACTCCTATAACTAGCCTCTTTTCATTACATTTTGTTTTGTTCTATCTGATTGTGTTATTTTCCCTGCTCTCCTCCTCCTCTCTTCCTATCCTCCTCCTCCTCTCTTCCTATCCTCCTCCTCCTCTCTTCCTATCCTCCTCCTCCTCCTCCTCCTCTCTTCCTATCCTCCTCCTCTCTTCCTATCCTCCTCCTCCTCTCTTCCTATCCTCCTCCTCTCTTCCTATCCTCCTCCTCCTCCTCTCTTCCTATCCTCCTCCTCCTCCTCCTCCTCCTCCTCCTCCTCCTCCTCTCTTCCTATCCTCCTCCTCCTCCTCTCTTCCTCCTCCTCCTCTCTTTCTATCCTCCTTCTCCTCTTCCTCCTCCTCCTCCTCTTCCTATCCTCCTGGTTCTATGGTCTTGGTGGGGACTGCAGAGCTCTGCTCCAGTCTGATGTTGTGGTCCTCCTTGGTGCCAGGCTCAACAATATTCTTTTTTAAAGAAACAAGCATTGATTGTCCTGCAGCACAGCTATGTGAATTATTATATGGATTATAATTAATGGACATTTATGTAAGGGTCGATAGGGAAAATGAAGTCTGACATTTCTAAGAGTACAAACTTCAGAAGCCTTTTTAAACCTCAAATACACTACACGTTTTAAATGTCCTGCATTGCAGGAAAGTTATCCTGCAACAAGGTGATCAAATTAAGATCCTACATCTGTACTCGATTCAGTTTGTTTCGTTTCTACTCCTCATCTTTACGTTCAGCTCCTGGAGTACGTTCACAAAGATGGCTGGAAGTATCCAGCTGATACAGAATGGCGGACCACGTTGAAAGAGAAGATGGTTGCTAACGCAACAATGACAAAGGTGTGTTGGTGTGTCCGTCTGTGACCTGTGACCTAAGCAAGTTAGATTCTGCCTGTGTGTCTGTATTACTGACTCTTTGTTATCTGTGAAATAACTTGACTTAAATCCAACAGGTAGAAGACATTATGGTACATATGTAGTATTGCTCTTAAATCCAACAGGTAGAAGACATTATGGTACAGATGTAGTATTGCTCTTAAATCCAACAGGTAGAATACATTATGGTACATATGTAGTATTGCTCTTAAATCCAACAGGTAGAAGACATTATGGTACAGATATATTCTGAGTCTTGTCATAGGCATGTATGATCCCGTCCGGTCAATTCCCTCCTATTTTTCCAGCACCCGGCCTGGGATTCGAACCGGCCACCTTTCGGCTACAGGTCCAACAGATAGGCAGCTGCCTGCAACGGTGTCCACTTCTCATTGTCCTGTAGGGAAGAGCAAAGAAGTGTTATAGCCATTTCATATTCAGCTAGTATGGATACAGGAATACATTTGATTTTAAATCGTACTAGTTTAGCAATACATTCTTATGGCTTGGATAATTCAGCTGGCAGCTGGATATTTATGGCTCTAACTAGCCTATACTGCAACTAGGCTACATACTGCAACTAGGCTACATACTGCAACTAGGCTACATACTGCAACTAGGCTACGTACTGCAACTAGACTACATACTGCAACTAGGCTACATACTGCAACTAGGCTACATACTGCAACTAGGCTACATACTGCAACTAGGCTACATACTGTAACTAGGCTACATACTGTAACTAGGCTACATACTGTAACTAGGCTACATACTGCAACTAGGCTACATACTGCAACTAGGCTACATACTGTAACTAGGCTACATACTGCAACTAGGCTACATACTGCAACTAGGCTACATACTGCAACTAGGCTACATACTGCAACTAGGCTACATACTGCAACTAGGCTACATACTGCAACTAGACTACATACTGCAACTAGGCTACATACTGCAACTAGGCTACATACTGTAACTAGGCTACATACTGCAACTAGGCTACATACTGCAACTAGGCTACATACTGCAACTAGGCTACATACTGTAACTAGGCTACATACTGTAACTAGGCTACATACTGTAACTAGGCTACATACTGCAACTAGGCTACATACTGCAACTAGGCTACATACTGTAACTAGGCTACATACTGCAACTAGGATACATACTGCAACTAGGCTACATACTGCAACTAGGCTACATACTGCAACTAGGCTACATACTGCAACTAGGCTACATACTGCAACTAGGCTACATACTGTAACTAGGCTACATACTGTAACTAGGCTACATACTGTAACTAGGCTACATACTGCAACTAGGCTACATACTGCAACTAGGCTACATACTGTAACTAGGCTACATACTGCAACTAGGCTACATACTGCAACTAGGCTACATACTGCAACTAGGCTACATACTGCAACTAGGCTACATACTGCAACTAGACTACATACTGCAACTAGGCTACATACTGCAACTAGGCTACATACTGTAACTAGGCTACATACTGCAACTAGGCTACATACTGCAACTAGGCTACATACTGCAACTAGGCTACATACTGTAACTAGGCTACATACTGTAACTAGGCTACATACTGTAACTAGGCTACATACTGCAACTAGGCTACATACTGCAACTAGGCTACATACTGCAACTAGGCTACATACTGCAACTAGGCTACATACTGTAACTAGGCTACATACTGCAACTAGGCTACATACTGCAACTAGGCTACATACTGTAACTAGGCTACATACTGCAACTAGGCTACATACTGCAACTAGGCTACATACTGCAACTAGGCTACATACTGCAACTAGGCTACATACTGCAACTAGGCTACATACTGCAACTAGGCTACATACTGTAACTAGGCTACATACTGTAACTAGGCTACATACTGTAACTAGGCTACATACTGCAACTAGGCTACATACTGCAACTAGGCTACATACTGTAACTAGGCTACATACTGCAACTAGGCTACATACTGCAACTAGGCTACATACTGTAACTAGGCTACATACTGCAACTAGGCTACGTACTGTAACTAGGCTACATACTGCAACTAGGCTACATACTGCAACTAGGCTACATACTGTAACTAGGCTACATACTGCAACTAGGCTACGTACTGTAACTAGGCTACATACTGCAACTAGGCTACATACTGTAACTAGGCTACATACTGCAACTAGGCTACATACTGCAACTAGGCTACATACTGCAACTAGGCTACATACTGCAACTAGGCTACGTACTGCAACTAGGCTACATACTGCAACTAGGCTACATACTGCAACTAGGCTACATACTGCAACTAGGCTACATACTGCAACTAGGATACATACTGCAACTAGGCTACATACTGTAACTAGGCTACATACTGCAACTAGGCTACATACTGTAACTAGGCTACGTACTGCAACTAGGCTACATACTGCAACTAGGCTACGTACTGCAACTAGGCTACATACTGCAACTAGGCTACATACTGTAACTAGGCTACATACTGCAACTAGGCTACATACTGCAACTAGGCTACATACTGTAACTAGGCTACATACTGTAACTAGGCTACATACTGCAACTAGGCTACATACTGCAACTAGGCTACATACTGTAACTAGGCTACATACTGCAACTAGGCTACATACTGCAACTAGGCTACATACTGCAACTAGGCTACATACTGCAACTAGGCTACATACTGCAACTAGGCTACATACTGTAACTAGGCTACATACTGCAACTAGGCTACATACTGCAACTAGGCTACATACTGCAACTAGGCTACATACTGCAACTAGGCTACATACTGTAACTAGGCTACATACTGCAACTAGGCTACATACTGCAACTAGGCTACATACTGTAACTAGGCTACATACTGTAACTAGGCTACATACTGTAACTAGGCTACATACTGCAACTAGGCTACATACTGCAACTAGGCTACATACTGCAACTAGGCTACATACTGCAACTAGGCTACATACTGCAACTAGGCTACATACTGTAACTAGGCTACATACTGCAACTAGGCTACATACTGCAACTAGGCTACATACTGCAACTAGGCTACATACTGCAACTAGGCTACATACTGTAACTAGGCTACATACTGCAACTAGGCTACATACTGTAACTAGGCTACATACTGCAACTAGGCTACATACTGCAACTAGGCTACATACTGCAACTAGGCTACATACTGTAACTAGGCTACATACTGTAACTAGGCTACATACTGCAACTAGGCTACATACTGCAACTAGGCTACATACTGTAACTAGGCTACATACTGTAACTAGGCTACATACTGCAACTAGGCTACATACTGTAACTAGGCTACGTACTGCAACTAGGCTACATACTGTAACTAGGCTACATACTGTAACTAGGCTACATACTGCAACTAGGCTACATACTGCAACTAGGCTACATACTGCAACTAGGCTACGTACTGTAACTAGGCTACATACTGTAACTAGGCTACATACTGTAACTAGGCTACATACTGCAACTAGGCTACATCCTGCAACTAGGCTACATACTGCAACTAGGCTACATACTGCAACTAGGCTACATACTGCAACTAGGCTACATACTGTAACTAGGCTACATCCTGCAACTAGACTACATCCTGCAACTAGGCTACATACTGCAACTAGGCTACATACTGCAACTAGGCTACGTACTGCAACTAGGCTACGTACTGCAACTAGGCTACATACTGTAACTAGGCTACATCCTGCAACTAGACTACATCCTGCAACTAGGCTACATACTGCAACTAGGCTACGTACTGCAACTAGGCTACGTACTGCAACTAGGCTACGTACTGCAACTAGGCTACATACTGCAACTAGGCTACATACTGCAACTAGGCTACATACTGCAACTAGGCTACATACTGCAACTAGGCTACATACTGCAACTAGGCTACATACTGTAACTAGGCTACATACTGTAACTAGGCTACATACTGTAACTAGGCTACATACTGTAACTAGGCTACATACTGCAACTAGGCTACATACTGCAACTAGGCTACATACTGCAACTAGGCTACATCCTGCAACTAGGCTACATCCTGCAACTAGGCTACATACTGCAACTAGGCTACATACTGTAACTAGGCTACATACTGCAACTAGGCTACATCCTGCAACTAGGCTACATACTGCAACTAGGCTACATACTGCAACTAGGCTACATACTGCAACTAGGCTACATACTGCAACTAGGCTACATACTGCAACTAGGCTACATACTGTAACTAGGCTACATACTGCAACTAGGCTACATACTGCAACTAGGCTACATCCTGCACCTAGGCTACATACTGTAACTAGGCTACATACTGTAACTAGGCTACATACTGCAACTAGGCTACATACTGCAACTAGGCTACATACTGCAACTAGGCTACATACTGCAACTAGGCTACATACTGCAACTAGGCTACATACTGTAACTAGGCTACATACTGTAACTAGGCTACATACTGTAACTAGGCTACATACTGCAACTAGGCTACATACTGCAACTAGGCTACATACTGCAACTAGGCTACATACTGCAACTAGGCTACATACTGTAACTAGGCTACATACTGCAACTAGGCTACATACTGCAACTAGGCTACGTACTGCAACTAGGCTACATACTGTAACTAGGCTACATACTGCAACTAGGCTACATCCTGCAACTAGGCTACATACTGCAACTAGGCTACATCCTGCAACTAGGCTACATACTGTAACTAGGCTACATACTGCAACTAGGCTACATACTGCAACTAGGCTACATACTGCAACTAGGCTACATACTGCAACTAGGCTACATACTGTAACTAGGCTACATACTGCAACTAGGCTACATACTGTAACTAGGCTACATACTGCAACTAGGCTACATACTGCAACTAGGCTACATACTGTAACTAGGCTACGTACTGCAACTAGGCTACATACTGCAACTAGGCTACATACTGCAACTAGGCTACATACTGTAACTAGGCTACATACTGCAACTAGGCTACATACTGTAACTAGGCTACATACTGTAACTAGGCTACATACTGTAACTAGGCTACATACTGCAACTAGGCTACATACTGCAACTAGGCTACATACTGTAACTAGGCTACATACTGCAACTAGGCTACATATTGTAACTAGGCTACATACTGTAACTAGGCTACATACTGTAACTAGGCTACATACTGTAACTAGGCTACATACTGTAACTAGGCTACATACTGCAACTAGGCTACATACTGCAACTAGGCTACATACTGCAGGCACCCTATTCCCTACATAGTGCACTACTTTTGACCTGGGCCCTGGTCAGAAGTAGTGAGCTATAAAGGTAATAGGGTGTTGTTTTGGACATATCCTTTTCTGTACTCCAGCAATTTAAAGGATGTTGCCTCGTCAACCCCAGTGGCCTAACTAACCCTATAGTCTCTGTCCCCTGTCGGTCTGTCCCCTGTCGGTCTGTCCCCTGTCGGTCTGTCCCCTGTCAGTCTGTCCCCTGTCGGTCTGTCCCCTGTCGGTCTGTCCCCTGTCGGTCTGTCCCCTGTCGGTCCCCTGTCGGTCTGTCCCCCTGTCGGTCTGTCCCCTGTCAGTCTGTCCCCTGTCGGTCTGTCCCCTGTCGGTCTGTCCCCTGTCGGTCTGTCCCCCTGTCGGTCTGTCCCCTGTCAGTCTGTCCCCTGTCGGTCTGTCCCCTGTCGGTCTGTCCCCTGTCGGTCTGTCCCCTGTCGGTCTGTCCCCTGTTTTTCTGTCTGTGTCCCAGGAGCCAGAGTAAATGCCAAAGACAACAAGTGGCTCACTCCTCTGCACCGGGCCGTGGCTTCCTGCAGTGAGGTATGTGTACAGATACTGTCAGCCCTCACACACACTCCTGTGCATATGTGTTTGACTGTTAAGTGTGTTGTGATTTTTAAATGCACTTTAAACAAAGTTGAACATGATTTGAACTGTGTTCCTGTAGGAGGCTGTCCAGGTGTTATTGAAACACTCTGCTGATGTGAACGCCAGGGACAAGAACTGGCAAACGCCGCTCCACATCGCTGCGGCCAATAAGGCAGTCCGCTGTGCTGAGGCCCTGGTCCCTCTCCTCAGCAACGTGAACGTGTCAGACCGGGCCGGGCGCACGGCGCTGCACCATGCAGCCTTCAGTGGACACCAGGAGGTTAGCAATTAGCATGGACATGATTACACACTGTAGTCTACACTTTATACCTGTCCTATCCCCACGTTGAGCTTACTGTGCATCCGATTACTTACAATGGTTGTATGTAGGGCTGTGACGGTAATTGGATAACCGTGACATTGACGGTTTTGGATGAAGAACGCCATGAAAATAAAATTACCATCAAAACCAAAAAGAAGTATGATTTTCTCTCCATAAAATGTTTTATCACCTTTATTTTAATGTAGATATACTTTATCCATAGCGGGAGTGTTAACTATTGATTATATGGTATTGTTTTGCTGACTTAGTTGGAGGAGATATAGACAGTTTAATAGATGGACTATCTTTTGATGCACCGCAATCACCAAATCTGCTCTATGCGCGAATAGGAGAGAATCTTTGAAGGTCAATTCAGGTTAATTGAAGAGGGGGGAGTGAGGTGAAAAGTGGGGACCGGGGGTAACTATAGTATCTCTAGATCTATAGCCTACAGGCTGGGGGTGGGTGGGTAGCCTCTGACCTCTGACCTTCACCTCTGACCTTTTTCATTGTTACAGTAGATCAGAGGAGTGAGGTGAAAAAGATGGCTCTCATTGCAAAAAAAACCCCATAACAACCTGTTTGGGCACATTTCAGTTTCACACCTAACGACGATGGAGAACCAGATGACTTGGACCAGCCTGTTTGCAGAATATGCGCAAAACCCATAGGCTACCTACTAAGAATTCCAGCACCACAAACGGGACACCGATAAGTGGCGAGCACTGCCAGACACTGGAACTCGTTATTTAGTCATAGGAATGGTGCCTTTACGAACGGTGGAGAAACCCGCCTTCAAATAAATGCTCTGGAAATTTGACAGACTATACGAGTTACCGGGGAGAAAGTATTTGTCTCAAACAGCGGTCCCTACCTTGTTCAACAAGGTGAAGGGGGAGGTTCAGACAGAGCTAAAGGACGTAGATTTGTTTATTTTTGCACTGAATACGGACATGTGGTCAAGTGTAAATATGACTCCTTACATGAACCTAACAGTGCACTATCTGACGAAAGACTGGACACTGAAATCCAACTGTTTGGAAACAACCTACATTCCGGAATACCACACAGCCGACAAACTCTCCGAAGCCCTGCGTTCGGAATTCCTTGACTGGGCCCTTGACGAAAATCTAATGTCCTGTATCGCCACAGACAACAGGGCCAACATTGTGGCTGAAGTGAGGCAACTGAACTGGCCTTGGCTAAATTGCTTTGGCCACAATCTCCATCTCGCTGTCACCATCAATGTGAAGCCAGAGCACAGGCCGTGTTCTAGGCCTATGTAGAACTCTGGTGGGCACTTTTTAGCAGAGCTGGCGATTTAACAGGGGGACCTAGTAAGGCCCAGACCGAGCTGAACCTCCCAATTCACAACCTCATTCTTGTGAGAAATTAAGTTTTAATAACTAAGCTGTAGTAACCATTTATAGGCTATTCAATGTTAAAAGAATAAGCTATGCAAAATGATTGTTCATGAATAATTGTAATTCAGATGCCCGAGCAAATAAACAAACAAAATAGGCTAGTTTCCTTGAATCACTTAATGTTGCATTACCATAGGCCCATTGTTTTATTTAGCCAATCATACTCGAATTAAACCACTGATTATAATGAGAATATAGAACATATTCTGGGAATCCTACATGTTACGTGTGTATACTATACCAGAAAGCATGATCATTAGCTTCTTCTGGATTGTTTTAAATCGCGTAGCCTGTCGGAAGGCAGCGGGTGCGGCGAATAGGCTTCCAAATAGATGACTGTTGAGTTGTGAATGTCAGTGAAAGAGAGGCTCAACCAGGCATATCGCAATTTTTCAAAATACAATGGAGGGAAACAGTTTGGAAAGCAATTGGCTTATTGCTTCAAAGAGAAGAAGATGAAAATACTAATGTCTTTTTAATGATCAAAATCCTCAACTTAATTGAGGGAACAGTATTATTGGCATCGGCTATATCCCTGGTGAGTGTGCATATTCACTGTCTTTATCACTGGGTCAGTGCCACTTGAAAGTCGTGTTGAAAAAGATTCTGCTAATCTCTCTAGTCATATAAAGTGTAGTAGAATTGCGTGATTTTAAAATAATAAAAGGCCACATTTTTCCAGTGAAAAGAAACCTACTCCACCACCCGCTGCATTGAACAGCCTGTGATTGAGTTATATTATTAGCCTAAATTATGACTATCCAATTTACTAATCACATTAGGAATAGTCAGCTATTTTACATAAGTTCCGAGCTGGTCATGGGTGCACTTCAGCCACGCTCAAGGTCCTAAACGATATTATAACCGCGATTGATAATAGACAGTACTGTGCAGCCGTCTTCATCGACCTGGCCAAGGCTTTCGACTCTGTCAACCACCGCATTCTTATTGGCAGACTAAATAGCCTTGGTTTCTCAAATGACTGCCTCGCCTGGTTCACCAACTACTTCTCAGATAGAGTTCAGTGTGTCAAATCGGAGGGCCTGTTGTCTGGACCTATGGCAGTCTCTATGGGTGTGCCACAGGGTTCAATTCTTGGGCCGACACTTTTCTCCGTGTATATCAATGATGTCGCTCTTGCTGCTGGTGACTCTCAGATCCACCTCTACGCAGACGACACCATTTTGTATACATCTGGCCCTTCATTGGACACTGTGTTAACAAACCTCCAAACGAGCTTCAATGCCATACAACACTCCTTCAGTAGCCTCCAACTGCTCTTAAACACTAGTAAAACGAAATGTATGCTTTTCAATCGAACGCTGCTGGCACCCGCCCTCCCGACTAGAATCACCACTCTCGACGGGTCTGACCTAGAGTATGTGGACAACTACAAATACCTAGGTGTCTGGTTAGACTGTAAACTCTCCTTCCAGACTCACATAAAGAATCTCCAATCCAAAGTTAAATTTAGAATCGGCTTCCTATTTCGCAAACAAAGCCTCCTTCACTCATGCTGCCAAACATGCCCTCGTAAAACTGACTATCCTACCGATCCTTGACTTCGGCGATGTCATTTACAAAATAGCCTCCAACACTCTACTCAGCAAACTGGATGTAGTCTATCACAGTGCCATCTGTTTTGTCTCCAAAGCCCCATACACTACCCACCACTGTGACCTGTACGCTCTTGTTGGCTGGTCCTCACTACATGTTCGTCGTCAAACCCACTGGCTCCAGGCCATCTATAAATCACTGCTAGGCAAATCCCCGCCTTATCTTAGCTCATTGGTCACCATAGCAGCACCCACCCGTAGTCTGCGCTCCAGCAGGTATATCTCACTGGTCATTCCCAAAGCCAACACCTCCTTTGGCCGCCATTCCTTCCAGTTCTCTGCTGCCAATGACTGGAACGAATTGCAAAAATCTCTGAAGCTGGAGACTCTTATCTCCCTCACTAACTTTAAGCATCAGTTGTCAGAGCACCTTACCGATCACTGCACCTGTACACAGCCCATCTGAAATTAGGCCACCCAACTACCTCATCCCTATATTGTTATTTATTTTGCTCTTTTGCACCCCGGTATCTCTATTTGCACATAATCTCTTGCACATCTAGCATTCCAGTGTTAATACTATTGTAATTATTTTGCACTATAGCCTATTTATTGCCTTACCTCCATAACTTGCTACATTTGCACACACTGTATATATATTTTCTGTTGTATTTTTGACTTTATGTTTTTTTACCCCAAATGTAACTCGGTGTTATTTTTATCGCACTGCTTTGCTTTATCTTGGCCAGGTCGCAGTTGTAAATGAGAACTTGTTCTCAACTGGCTTACCTGGTTAAATAAAGGTGAACAATTATTTATTTTTTTAATAAGTTTGCAAATGTGATGATGCATGGAATGCTTGATATTTTTCATGGAGAAAATTAGCTTCCCCAAACTTGAGAGCAAGACTGGCCTAAACGCGCTAATGTTTTCCTTTGCTAATGTCCGTCCCGCCCCCCTGTCAGCTGTCAGTTTTGTCGATGACCACGTACATAAGACACGCCAATCACCGACACCTGAAGTTCCATGACCATCACAGCCCTAGTTGTATGCTTGAGTTTGTTCAGAGGAGGCTTTGAATAAAATCCGATCTGAGTGTGAAATGCCTTACTGAGGGTAAATGGAAGCTCCTCTTGTGCCCGGCTCAGCCTTATACAGTTTAAGGTACTTTACCGTATCCATTTCAGTAAGGCCAGATTGTCCAAATTCTACCCAAATATTGATGGTACATGTGACAGGTGTAAAAGCTCCTTGGTGGACTTGACCCACATGTTCTGGTCCTGTCCCCGTCTGGCAGATTATTTGTCCACTATTTAAAACCCTTTCTGAAGCATTTGATATAAAGTTGCAGCCTAGTGCAGAAATTGCTATTTTTGGAGTACCAAACAACAATCCTTCTCTGACCAATAGACAGCTAGATGCCATTGCCTTTGCCTCCATGTTAGCCCGCAGAAGGATTTTATTGGATTGGAAATCTATCAATCCTCCCTTAGCCTCTCTTTGGCTCAAAGATCTGAAGCTGTTCCTAAAATGAGAAAAAATGAAGTTACCATTCGAGGGTCAACCAACTCATTTTATTCCTCCTGGGACCCGATGATATCCTATTTTGAACAGCTCCAAACACTTCCTCCAGATTAGTACTCTTGGCCCCACCTTGAGATTACTGCTATATAGGCCTATAAAATCACTTAATCACCTGAAATTGTTAGGCTATTACATTTTTGCTTGAAGTAACGTTGTTGTATACTTTTGTTTTGTTTTCTGACATGTAACTCAATTACTTTCCCTTTCTTTTTAAATGTGTTTGGAGGCATTCTGGGGGGAGGGGGAGGTCAAAGGGGGACTAAAAGGGGAGAAATGTACCATGTCTTTACATGTTATCTTTCATTCATTGTGAATACAAAATATATAATTTTAAAGGGAAGGCTTTGAAGCCAGATTTAGCGGATTTTGCTGTTTAGTTTTCCTCAACCTGTGTTTTGTTTCTCTCTCCTCTCCCTGTTAGATGGTGAGGCTGCTTCTCTCCAGAGGAGCCAACATTAATGCCTTTGACAAGAAGGATCGCCGAGCAATCCACTGGGCTGCTTACATGGGTGATGAGTTTACCACATCATTTACATTCTGACTAATGTCCTTTATACCAATGAATGAATGAATGAATGGACTGTGTGTTAGTCTCACAGCTCAGCTGTATGAGCCACGTCTAGTGTGTTATTATGTCAGAATCATGTACTAAGTAGGTTGATTAGATGTTTTCAGTTGTACTAACATGATGTAGGTGTTGCTTATGGTGCTGTGTACCACTGTAAACTAATCTATCTCTCCCTCTCTCTGCCTATCTCTCCGTGTTTGTATCTCTGTTTCTCTCTTAACCCCCTTACTATCTCCCTCCCCTTCTCTCTCTCTCGCTCTCTCTCTCTCTCTCTCTCTCTCTCTCTCTCTCTCTCTCTCTCTCTCTCTCTCTCTCTCTCTCTCTCTCTCTCTCTCTCTATTTATCCCTCCCTCTCTCTCTCTACCATAGGGCACATTGAGGTGGTGAAACTGCTGGCCTCTCATGGATCAGAGGTGTCCTGTAAAGACAAGAAGGCCTACACCCCTCTCCACTCTGCAGCCTCCAGTGGAATGATCAGTGTGGTCAAGTACCTCCTGGACCTTGGAGTGGATGTGAGTCAACACGCATTCAAATGTGTAGGGGGTTTTCATAATAGTAATGAAGAGAGAGAGGTTAGAGCCAGTGATTTGGACCAGGGGGTTTTCATAACCAAGTAATGAAGAGAGAGAGGTTGGACCAGGGGGTTTTCATAACCAAGTAATGAAGAGAGAGAGGTTGGACCAGGGGGTTTTCATAACCAAGTAATGAAGAGAGAGAGGTTGGACCAGGGGGTTTTCATAACCAAGTAATGAAGAGAGAGAGGTTGGACCAGGGGGTTTTCATAACCAAGTAATGAAGAGAGAGAGGTTGGACCAGGGGGTTTTCATAACCAAGTAATGAAGAGAGAGAGGTTGGACCAGGGGGTTTTCATAACCAAGTAATGAAGAGAGAGAGGTTGGACCAGGGGGTTTTCATAACCAAGTAATGAAGAGAGAGAGGTTGGACCAGGGGGTTTTCAGAACCAAGTAATGAAGAGAGAGAGGTTGGACCAGGGGGTTTTCATAACCAAGTAATGAAGAGAGAGAGGTTGGACCAGGGGTTTTTCAGAACCAAGTAATGAAGAGAGAGAGGTTGGACCAGGGGGTTTTCATAACCAAGTAATGAAGAGAGAGAGGTTGGACCAGGGGGTTTTCATAACCAAGTAATGAAGAGAGAGAGGTTGGACCAGGGGGTTTTCAGAACCAAGTGATGAAGAGAGAGAGGTTGGACCAGGGGGTTTTCAGAACCAAGTAATGAAGAGAGAGAGGTTGGACCAGGGGGTTTTCATAACCAAGTAATGAAGAGAGAGAGGTTGGACCAGGGGGTTTTCAGAACCAAGTAATGAAGAGAGAGAGGTTGGACCAGGGGGTTTTCATAACCAAGTAATGAAGAGAGAGAGGTTGGACCAGGGGGTTTTCAGAACCAAGTAATGAAGAGAGAGAGGTTGGACCAGGGGGTTTTCATAACCAAGTAATGAAGAGAGAGAGGTTGGACCAGGGGGTTTTCATAACCAAGTAATGAAGAGAGAGAGGTTGGACCAGGGGGTTTTCAGAACCAAGTAATGAAGAGAGAGAGGTTGGACCAGGGGGTTTTCATAACCAAGTAATGAAGAGAGAGAGGTTGGACCAGGGGGTTTTCATAACCAAGTAATGAAGAGAGAGAGGTTGGACCAGGGGGTTTTCATAACCAAGTAATGAAGAGAGAGAGGTTGGACCAGGGGGTTTTCATAACCAAGTAATGAAGAGAGAGAGGTTGGACCAGGGGGTTTTCAGAACCAAGTAATGAAGAGAGAGAGGTTGGACCAGGGGGTTTTCATAACCAGGTAATGAAGAGAGAGAGGTTGGACCAGGGGTTTTCAGAACCAAGTAACGAAGAGAGAGAGGTTGGACCAGGGGTTTTTCATAACCAAGTGATGAAGAGAGAGAGGTTGGACCAGGGGGGTTTCAGAACCAAGTGACCTGATCAGGAATGTATTGTTTTGTTCTCTCTCCCCCCCCCCCCCCCCCCCCCCCCCCTCTCTCTCTCTCTCCACTCTTTTCCCTCCCTTGCTCCCTTCAGATAAATGAGCCCAATGGTTACGGTAACACCCCCCTCCACGTGGCATGCTACAACGGGCAGGATGTGGTGGTGAATGAGCTGATCGAGTGTGGCGCCAACGTGAACCAGGTGAACGAGAAGGGTTTCGCCCCACTCCACTTCACGGCCGCCTTGCGCCATGGGGCGCTCTGCTTGGAGCTGCTGGTGGGCAACGGGGCCCTCGTCAACATCAAGGTGAGGAGACTGGATGACCAACACCGTGTCTGAACTAAATAACACCCTATTCCCTATGTAGTGCACTACTTTTGACCAGGGGCCCATAGAGCAAGGAGCCGTGATGACACTGCCTGTGTCCCAAATGGCACCCTGTTCCCTTTATAAGTACACTACTTTGGTTCAAAAAGTAGTGTACTTATAAATAGGGTGCCATTTGGGACGCACACACTGACGCAGCACATGGCTTAGTATTTGGCCCTGGTCTACATTCAAATACCAATGGAATAGGCCTAACAATGCAAACTAAATGCAATCAAGCGCTCCTCCAATACGTGTTTGATTTTGCCTGTTGTCAGCAGCACAGACTGCCGTGTGAACCATCTTTGTCTTTCTATCTGCAGAGTAAAGATGGAAAGACCCCCCTCCACATGACGGCCATCCACGGACGCTTCTCCAGATCTCAAGCCATCATCCAGAATGGTGAGTCGCTGTGAATGCTCTCAACTGAATATATATGAACCAGTAGGCTCTTCAGCATTGTCTTTAGTCTTCAAACCATGATTCACTGGCACAGAGCAATGTTACTTGCAATGTGGTTGAACATGAAGCTTCATGAGGCCTCTAGGGTCAAGTGGTTGACGTGTGTGTGTGTCTGTGTGTGTGTATGTGTGTGTGTGTGTGTCTGTGTGTGTCTGTGTGTGTCTGTGTGTGTCTGTGTGTGTGTGTGTTCTGTAGGTGCTGAGATCGACTGTGAAGATAAGAATGGAAACACACCCCTGCACATCTCTGCTCGCTACGGCCACGAGTTACTCATCAATACACTCATCACGAACGGAGCTGACACAGCCAAGTGAGAACACACACACAGTTTCCAGCAATAATGCAACATGCATCTGCAATTCTGTCATTGACCGAATTCCCGCTTGGAGACTATGCTCAACACATTGTGGTGTGTGGGGGGTTGATAGACAGGGCATTGCAGCATTCTGATGTGTTGATCTGCTGTGGGGTTTAATGAGGACTGTGATGTGGTGCTGTTTCCAATCTTAGCTGAATCAACTGTAAGTCACTCTGGATAAGAGTGTCTGCTTAAAGTCTAAAATGTAAAAATGTGTTGCAGGCGAGGCGTCCATGGGATGTTCCGCCTCCACCTGGCTGCTCTCAGTGGGTTCTCTGACTGCTGTCGGAAGCTCCTCTCATCAGGCTTTGATATAGACACCCCTGACGACTTTGGAAGGACCTGTTTACATGCTGCAGCAGCTGTTGGGTGAGTGGACTGGTCCAGGCTTTACACCAAGTAATATTTAGTTCATGAACTGGAAAGCCACCAGAAAGAACAAACACATATTCACACTCTTACATTTCACATGGTTTAGCAGTATTGTTTAGAGTTATTAAAAAAATCGTATAGATCATTAGTGCGGTATCATTTCTGTATAATGTGGTTCCATGCCATGGTGGTATTGACTTGAGCTCTGGTCTAAATTGTCTTTATATCTTCTTGAAAGAGAAGCCTGCAAACTGCTCTTGCTAGTATCACTTTTTATTATTGCTTTTAGTAGCATTATAAAAACAGTGATACTAGCAAGAGCAGTGTACGGGTTTCTCTTTTCTTTCAGGTTCTCATTGTTACCATCCACCTGATAGCTCAGATGAACGAGAGCCTTTCTGACCTTGATATCTTGTTACCATCCACCTGATAGCTCAGATGTACGAGAGCCTTTCTGAACTTGATATCTTGTTACCATCCACCTGATAGCTCAGATGTACGAGAGCCTTTCTGAACTTGATATCTTTTTACCATCCACCTGATAGCTCAGATGAACGAGAGCCTTTCTGAACTTGATATCTTGTTACCGTCCACCTGATAGCTCAGATGAACGAGAGCCTTTCTGAACTTGATATCTTGTTACCATCCACCTGATAGCTCAGATGTACGAGAGCCTTTCTGAACTTGATATCTTGTTACCATCCACCTGATAGCTCAGATGTACGAGAGCCTTTCTGAACTTGATATCTTGTTACCATCCACCTGATAGCTCAGATGTACGAGAGCCTTTCTGAACTTGATATCTTGTTACCATCCACCTGATAGCTCAGATGTACGAGAGCCTTTCTGAGCTTGATATCTTGTTACCATCCACCTGATAGCTCAGATGTACGAGAGCCTTTCTGAACTTGATATCTTTTTACCATCCACCTGATAGCTCAGATGAACGAGAGCCTTTCTGAACTTGATATCTTGTTACCGTCCACCTGATAGCTCAGATGAACGAGAGCCTTTCTGAACTTGATATCTTGTTACCATCCACCTGATAGCTCAGATGTACGAGAGCCTTTCTGAACTAGATATCTTGTTACCATCCACCTGATAGCTCAGATGTACGAGAGCCTTTCTGAACTTGATATCTTGTTACCATCCACCTGATAGCTCAGATGTACGAGAGCCTTTCTGAACTTGATATCTTGTTACCATCCACCTGATAGCTCAGATGTACGAGAGCCTTTCTGAACTTGATATCTTGTTACCAGGAACCTGGACTGTCTGAATCTGCTGCTCAACACAGGGGCAGACTTCAACAGAAAGGACAGCTTCGGAAGGTCTGTCTGTGGCATCAAATAACTTTCATATGTGATCTTTATGATAATGGGGAATATAGTATAGGGGCATATAGGAATTATTATGGGAAATATTGGGCGGCAGGTAGCCTAGCGGTTAAGAGCGTTGGGTCAGTAACCGAAAGGTTGCTGGTTCGAATCCCCTAGCCGACTAGGTGAAAAATCTATGTGCCCTGCAGAAAGGCACTTAACCCTAATTGCTCCTGTAAGTCGCACTGGATAAGAGTGTCTGCTAAATGACGTAAAATGTAAATGTTTTACAGCTCCAATAAGCTGTTTCTGTTGTTGATGTTGAATGGTTTCTGTGCGTTCTTCTAGGAGTCCTCTGCATTATGCGGCAGCCAATTGTAACTACCAGTGTCTGTTTGCCTTGGTGGGGTCTGGGGCCAGTGTGAACGATCTGGATAAAAGGGGTTGCACCCCGCTCCACTACGCTGCTGCCTCCGACACAGACGGAAAGTACGTCTCACACCTCTCTTACTGTTGTGTGTGTTGTGGTGCCATGACCTTTCACATTTCACTGTAGTCTGGAGAGTATGTTGTGGTGCCATGACCTTTCACATTTCATTGTAGTCTGGAGAGTATGTTGTGGTGCCATGACCTTTCACATTTCACTGTAGTCTGGAGAGTATGTTGTGGTGCCATGACCTTTCACATTTCACTGTAGTCTGGAGAGTATGTTGTGGTGCCATGACCTTTCACATTTCATTGTAGTCTAGAGTATGTTGTTGGCCGTGTTTGAATGCATACTAGTGTTAAAATCTGCAGTGTGAAAGCTTGGCCACGTCTCCTTTGGGAAAGTGTCTCTGCTTGCTTATCTGTCTGTCTTGATGTTGGTATAATGATTAGTGAACTCTTGACCTCTGACCTCTAGGTGTCTGGAATATTTGCTGCGAAACGACGCTAACCCAGGGATCAGGGACAATCAGGGCTACAACGCAGTCCATTACGCGTCTGCGTAACAGGAAGTGGCGTTTCCTACCGAAAATGCATAAGTTTCCAAAGATCATGATTAAGGTAGGGTGCTCTGTGTTTTGAGATTACCTCTGTAAGGCAGGGCTGAAATTTACCCTACAGATTCACTACACCTCTATTGTCTCTCAGCATTAGAACAATACTGTTGTCATTGTCTTTAGGAGGTTGAGTGAGGACGCTGTAATGCAATCCTAATACACATGGGAGAGAGTCAATGGCTATGTCCCAAATGGCACCCTATTCCCTATATAGTGCACTACTTTTTACCAGCGCTCTATGGGCCCTTTTCAAAAGTAGTGCCTTACGTAGCGAATAGGGTGCCTTTTGGGATGCACACTCTGTATTTTACACAGGCTCAGTTGTCCTGATGTGTTTTGTCAACAGCTGTTCAAGACAAAAGGGGAACCGAAGAGCCACCCTAAACAGGATGCACTGCCTACCAAACGTCTCAGAGAGACTCATATTTCACAGGGTAAGTGATAAGCATCGATAATGTCATATTGATGTATCACCCTATGACAAGCTTGTTAAAACAGTGACAACAGATACAGGCAGACGGACGGGCAGGCAGACAGACAGACAGGCAGGCAGGCAGGCAGGCAGACGGACAGACAGACAGACAGACAGACAGACAGACAGACAGACAGACAGACAGACAGACAGACAGACAGACAGGCAGGCAGGCAGACAGACAGACAGACAGACAGGCAGACGGACAGGCAGGCAGACGGACAGGCAGGCAGACAGACAGACAGACAGGCAGACAGGCAGACAGACGGACAGGCAGACGGACGGGCAGGCAGACAGACAGACAGGCAGGCAGGCAGACGGACAGGCAGGCAGACGGACAGGCAGGCAGACAGGCAGACAGGCAGGCAGACGGACAGGCAGGCAGACGGACAGGCAGGCAGACGGACAGACACAAACACACACATTCATTTTCTGATTATGAAATGTTCTTATGACAGATGCTGAGTGTGAGGTTCCAGAGGTTCCATCCACTTCCCCTCCCAAGGAGGACCTGACAACCACACCGGCCCCTGCTCCCCAGGAGTCCCAGTCCCGTAAACGCCCACTCATAGTCAGGGTGTTACACGCTCTCTCCAGAGCCATCTCCAAACCATTCAGAGGAGCTTCTGGGAAGAAGAATTAGCCAAATGCCTGATTTTATTAATATTATATTTTAATCAGAGCCTTTATTTAATAAAACATTACTGCATTGATTTCTGTCTATAGTAGTCTTCATGTATGTGCAAGATAACGGTAAAGTACTTCAAATCACATAGTCAAAAGTATTCATAGTGAAGTACCGTTTATGATTATTGATTGTGGAAATACACATAATACAGAAAAGTTGTTGTCACATACAAAGACAGACATAAAGGAGAACTCCGTAGACCAGTCACATTCTCAAGCCATAACTAAATCCATGAATGGATCTCCTATAAGATGACAGGAGAACATTTGTAACACTTTCTATGAATCCAGGCTCTGTCGCAGCCGGCCGCGACCGGGAGACTCATGGGCGACGCACAATTGGCCCAGCGTCGTCCAGGGTAGGGGAGGGAATGGCCGGCAGGGATGTAGCTCAGTTGATAGAGCATGGCGTTTGCAAGCAAAACCTCAAGACTTCCTTAGTATTTGATTTTGTGCACCAGCTGTTGTTTACAAATATACACAGACCGCCACCCCTTGTCTTACCGGAGTCAGCCGCTCTTTCCTGCCGATGTAGCGTATATCCCGTCAGCTGTATGTTGTCCATGTCGTCGTTCAGCCACGACTTGGTGAAACATAAGATATTACAGTTTTTAATGTCCCGTTGGTAGGATAACCGTAATCGTAGGTCTTCTAATTTATTTTCAAATGATTGAACATTGGCTAATAGGATTGATTGAAGAGGCAGTTTACTTGCTCGCCGTCGGATTCTTACAAGGCACCCTGACCTACGTCCACGATATCTCCGTCTCTTTCTCCTGCGAATGACGGGGATTTGGTCCTTGTCGGGTGTCTGTAGGATATCCTTCGCGTCCGACTCGTTGAAGAAAAAATCTTCGTCCAATATGAGGTGAGTAATCGCTATCCTGATATCCAGAAGCTCTTTCTGGTTATAAGAGACGATGACAGAAACATTATGTACAGAATAAATTACAAATAACGCGAAAAAACACACATTATAGTACAATTGGTTAGAGGGCTGTAAAACGGCAGCCATCTTCTCCGGCGCCATCTCCCCAGATGCCTTTAAACAGCTTGGAAAATCACCCCCACAGCATGATGCTGCCACCCCCGTGCTTCACGGTTGGGAGGGTGATCTTCGACTTGCAAGCAACCCCCTTTTTCCTCCAAACATAACAATGGTCATTATGGCCAAACAGTTCTATTTTTGTTTCATCAGACCAGAGGACATTTCTCCAAAAAGTACGATCTTTGTCCCCATATGCAGTTGCAAACCGTAGTCTGGCTTTTCTATGGCGGTTTTGGAGCAGTGGCTTCTTCCTTGCTGATTGACCTTTCAGTACCTTTTGTACCTGTTTCCTCCAGCATCTTCACAAGGTCCTTTACTGTTGTTCTGGGATTTATTTGCATTTTTCGCACCAAAGTACGTTCATCTCTAGGAGACAGAACGCGTCTCCTTCCTGAGCGGTATGACGGCTGCGTGGTCCCATGGTGTTTATACTTACGTACTATTGTTTGTACAGATGAACGTGGTACCTTCAGATGTTTGGAAATTGCTCCCAAGGATGAACCATACTTGTGTACGTCTACACATTTTTTTTTTGAGGTCTTGGCTGATTTCTTTTGATTTTCCCATGATGTCAAGCAAAGTGGCACAGAGTTTGAAGGTAGGCCTGGAAATATATCCACAGGTACACCTCCAATTGACTCAAACAATGTCAATTAGCCTATCAGAAGCGTCTAAAGCCATTTTCTGGAATTTTCCAAGCTGTTTAAAGGCACAATCAACTTAGTGTATGTAAACTTCTGACCAACTGGAATTGTGATACAGTGAATTATAAGTGAAATAATCAGTCTGTAAACAATTGTTGGAAAAATTACTTGTGTCATGCACAAATTAGATGTCCTAACCGACTTGCCAAAACTATAGTTTGTTAACATGAAATTTGTGGAGTTGTTGAAAAACGAGTTTTAATGACTCCAACCTAAGTGTATGTCAACTTCCGACTTCAACTGTATGTCTCCTTTACTATGTGACTAGCTCTCAGCACGTCTCAGATATCACTGGGGTAATAGAATAGGACTACACTACAAAAAGACTGAAAAGGAAATTGAAAGTGATGTCAGACAGATGACAGGAGGGATATTGTAAAGACATCAGCTCTGGATACAAAGTCTCATCTTCTCAGAACTGGAGTCATAATATTTCACTTTACTGCTGAGGGTGCAGAGTGTTAAACACACACGCACGCACGCACGCACGCACGGACGGACGGACGGGCGGGGCGGGCGGGCGGGCGGGCGGGCGGGGCGGGCGGGCGGGGTGGGCGGGCGGACGGACGGACGGACGGACGGACGGACGGACCACCAGTCAGAGACCACTATGATGACACAACAAATGATGACCACCAATCAGAGACCTCTATGATGACACACCAAATGATGACCACCAATCAGAGACCTCTATGATGACACACCAAATGATGACCACCAATCAGAGACCACTATGATGACACACCAAATGATGACCACCAATCAGAGACCACTATGATGACACACCAAATGATGACCACCAATCAGAGACCACTATGATGACACACCAAATGATGACCACCAATCAGAGACCACTATGATGACACACCAAATGATGACCACCAATCAGAGACCACTATGATGACACACCAAATGATGACCACCAATCAGAGACCACTATGATGACACACCAAATGCGTTTGATGGATCCTTTTTGTGTTCTTCTAATGCCTCTTAAGGGGACAGTAATCAAAATGTAACTGAAAGTAATCAGATTACATTACTGAGTTTGGGTAATCCAAAAGTTACGTTACTGATTACAATTTTGGACAGGCAACAAGTAACTGACATCATCTTCTGCACATCTATCACTCCAGTGTTAATACTAAATTGTAATTATTTTGCACTATGGCCTATTTATTGCCTTACCTCCATAACTTACTACATTTGCACACACTGTATATAGATTTTCTATTGTGTTATTGACTGTACATTTTGTTTATCCCATATGTAACTCTGTGTTGTTGTTGTTTTTATCGCACTGCTTTGCTTTATCTTGCCAGGTCGCAGTTGTAAATGAGAACTTGTTCTCAACTGGCTTACCTGGTTAAATAAAGGTGAAATAAAACAAAAAAAAACTGTAACACACACTATATTACAAACAAACACGATGAAACACTGCCACCTAGTGCTCATTAAACAGTTTAGTGGTATGAACAGACGCACTCTTGAACCATTCTATTGTCTGGTATGGACTTTAATCTATGGATTAATCTAAAATCCAAAATCAATGTGTAATCTATGGATAAAGATCAAGTTTGAGTAAGATAGTATCTCTCTCTCTCTCTCTCTCTCTCTCTCTCTCTCTCTCTCTCTCTCTCTCTCTCTCTCTCACTCTCTCTCTCTCCAGTCTATCTCTCTCCAGTCTATCTCTCTCCAGTCTCTAGAGAGAGAGAGAGAGAGAGAGAGAGACTGGAGAGATAGAGACTGGAGAGAGAGACAGAGAGAGAGAGAGAGAGAGAAAAAGAGAGAGAGAGAGAGAGAGAGAGATGGCGAGAGAGAGAGAAAGAGAGAAAGAGAGAGATGGCGATTGAGAGAGAGAGAGAGAGAGAGAGAGAGAGAGAGAGAGAGAGAGAGAGAGAGAGA